>NC_056746.1:1226099883-1226107221 GCF_019279795.1 Protopterus annectens | reverse complement strand
ACTTTGCAAAGCTAAATACATCTTTAGCAGTGGCTTCATAGATTCCCGGTACCTCTATATAAGGTACCTGGCTGATATATTTATTGTTTGGAAGGATGGTGTGGATAAGATTTATGAGTTTATAGAATTCATTAATCAGACCACCAATTTCCCACGAGTCACATACAAAGTAGGAGTAGGCACTATTTCATATCTGGATGTAAATATATTGAAGGATAGGACAAAAATATAACAGCTAAGCTCTTTCAAAAACCCACTTATTCAAATTCTTTCCTTCACTACTCCAGCTCCCTCCCATCCCAGCAAACACAAAAAAAGCTGTCATTAAGGACCAGTTTGTCAGAGCAGCATGTGTGGTTACACTGTTTGATGACTTTGTTGAAGAATGGGGGACACTTAAAAAATGTTCTTGAAGAGGGGCTACCCCAAGACCTTTGTTAAAAACTCTATGAATGAGGTGATTTGTAAGAGGAGGTCTAATTTTTACCATCCTATCTTTTTGGAATTTAGAGGACAGAACCAGTACATAACTGTGTTTGCTGACAATAAGGACCCTGAGGCAACTGGTAATGAAATGTATACCTGTAATTTTATTACCACCTTTTTGTTGGACTCCAAATTCATTAGGTGGGTGTTGAATACAAATTGGGCATGTATACGACAACACAGATTTAAGGATGAACTTTTCTAAAGGGCCATTGGTCATCTATAGGAATGGCATTAGTATGAAAAATATGCTTCAATCATCATTTAAAAGAAACAAGGCTGGTATGAAGAAAGGTATGTTTAAATGTGATTCATGCAAGTTTTGTAATGGCGTCTTGTGTGCGGATCATGTCGTAATAAAAATGAGATCTGGTATAATAATGGTAGACAGAACTGTCTGTCTAAAGGGGTTGTATATGTGGCCCTATGTCAGGACTGTTCAGTATTCTACATAGGAAAGACTGAACACATGTTGATAGAATTTATAAACATTTGTATACCATCAGAACATAAAATGCCAAATAGTGTCTCATTTAAACATTTAATTGAATGCCTGGAGAATTGTTGGTGTTAGATCAGCTTGGTGTCAACCCTAGAGGGGGGTCCCTGAGGGGTAAGCTTCAGAGAAAAAAGAATTGTTATAGCAATTATGTCTTAATGCACATAACCACCCCCCAGACTTAATGGGACTCTATCCATCACTTTCTTACTGAAATTAAAAGCTTACCAATGTTATAGGTTTTTAAAATAAGGTTTTAAACTAGATTATTATGCATTGATGTGCAATATTCTTAAAATGATTTTTACTGTTTGGTATTGTTATAAAAATTGCTTTATTTTTAATACATTGTTTTCCCCTTTTTAATATTAATTTTTTTTTGCATTTTAGTTACATTGTTGCTTTAAAAATGTTGGGCATAAAAGTGTCATGTGATTTCAAACGTTTTTAAATAGCAGCTTATCACTTCCCTTCTATTATCTGAAGAAGTCTAATAGTTACAGACGAAAGTGCTTATCTACCTTTTCCAAATAAAAGTGGTATGGTTTGCAGTGATCACAGAACATTCATGCTTTTTTTTTCTTTTTCCTGGTTCATGTCTCTCTGGATTACTTTGTTATCTATTCATCTCCCCTCTCTCTCTCTCTCTCTATATATATATATATATATATATATATATATATATATATATATATATATATATATATATATGCTTCACTAGAAACAGGACTTCGAGGTATATACTAAACAATATTGTTTCTAATAATTTTGTAATTCACTTAGCAAATAATTATAATTACCTGTGATATCATCTGCAAACACTATATAAACAATGAAAAACTAAAGCAATAATTAGAGGAATAATAATACAAAAGGCATCACTTTACAAGAAACAAAACAAAAAAAAGAAAATTAAGTTAGAAGAAAAACTAAAAGAAACAGAAAAGAAAATCCAAATTAGTTACAGCATTGAACTTGAAACTACTATGTTAAGCCTGAAAAAAAGAATTGCACTCTCTACAAACACAGCAATATTCAATAATAGAATTGAAACTGCTCTCTAAATATGTAGAATGGGCCCAATTCCCATCAAAAACGTTAGCAAGGTTAATTAATATAAAACAATCACCCACTAAAATGATAGAAATAAACTATAAAGATAAAACATTGCATGCAAACTCTGAGATCATTAAATCCTTTGAGGGAATATATAAAGGTTTATATGGTCCATAAAAAGACAACTTCACCAAAGAAGTGTGAAAGCTTTTAAGCAATCTAAAATTGCCACATATAAGCAATCAACAAAGAAATCTTCTTAAAGGCTCATTTACAAAAAATAAATAAATAAATTAGCAATAGACAAATTAAAAACAAATAAAGCTCCTGGACCAGATGATTTTACAGCTGAATTTTACAAAATCTTTACTTTGAAGCTATCAAGTATTTTACTGAAATATATAACCATATTGCAAAACATTGTATCATGGATCTCTATGTAAACAACTCTAAAACTATTCTCATTCTTAAACCTAACTCAGATAAGACAAATCCTTACAACTACAGACCTATTGCACTTATCAAGGTAGACATGAACATATTGACCTTGGTACTAGCTAATAGAATTAAAGAAATACTACTGAATATTATATCACCTGAGCAATCTGGTTTCATGAATAAAAGGTAAGTATGCAAAAATACACTCACTTTAGACATGACCTTCCAAATCATAGAAAAAGAAAGAAACCCAAGATATGCTCTATCACTAGTTGCAAGTAAAGCATTTGATAAAGTTAATCTAGACTTCCTGATTAAAATCCTATAATATTTCAAAATACCTCACTATTTCATTGACATTATTAAAATAATATACAGGAGCTCCTATACAACACTTTCCATAAATAAAACAAACTCAAATCTGATAAGAATTATGAATAGTACTAGACAGGAACACCCCCCTACATTTTTAACCTCTATTGCTCTGTGTAGGCCAAAAAACATTTCATCATATACCAATAATTCAAAATATCAAACTGAAATTTATTGCATTTGCAGATGATTTAAATATCTACTTTGAGCTCCCTAACACAGACCTACATAAAATTATAAAATCTATTGAAGATTTTTCAAATATATCAAACTTAATTCATATAAATCCTTTATTTTCCCAATTAACCCTCTAGGACACAAATAATTTTATTTCCCTGACACTGAAATTAAAATAAACTACTCACTGAAATATCTAAGAATAAATTTCAAACACACTCATAAAGCACTAATGAAAGAAAACCTACAAAAAAACATGGGCAGCTATTGAACAGGACATTGCTAGATGTAAAATATAAAACTTTCCTTTTTATCTAGAGCAGCTGTTATTAAAATTAATATCCTCCCTAGAATGCTATACCAATTTAATGCAATTAACTTTTTCAAAGAATTAATACAGAACTATTTAAAGTTATCTGGTTTCTGAAATCAACCAGAATTAGCTACAACAAGCTAATCCTATCTGAAGGAAAAGGTGGGATTGGCCTGCCTGATTTTAAACTATTTTATGAAATTATTTGTTCAAACTAAATAATTTAAATAGCAGATTACAATTCAAATGATCAGGAATGGTCCCTACTGTTGGTAAAGATATGGTTTGAACATATTAGAACCTAAAATATAAATCTAAAACACTTTCCTTTATTAAGCAAGAAAATATTAAAAGAATTAAAATCCACAAAATGATCAAAAAGAAAATTAACATATTTCAATAGTTATTAAATTCCTTAAATCTGAAATATACTCTTGAATTATTACAACCGATTCATTTGAATCCAAATCTAAAAATGTATATTAATATGATAAATTTAAGCTAATATCTATTAATAAAAAGCACTACTTTATGGGATTTCTGTAAATTAAAGATATTCTCGATTGAATACATTAGGAAAATGCTGAAGTTTCTGAAAAAATATGATATTGTACTAAGACAAATTAAAGTTCTAATCAATACAATGATACAAAAAATAAACATAAATGAACCAAATAGTACTATGACTGAAATGGTTTTGAATATCATATAAAAAAAATGTTATGTAATGTGTATAAATTAATCTCTACTGAATCAAGTATCAATCTTTAATACTATAGTCTAATTATTGTAGTGACAAAAACAAAAACATTACCATGAAACATAAAAATTATACTCAATTTATGATTAACAACGATGCTTACCTTACCCCTAAGTCTCTTAATAATTTTAATTCAAATTTCTCACCATACTATCCTTACTGTCCATCAAGAATTGCAGATATACTACATGTGTTCTGGAACTGTAAACATATCAATAAAATGTGGTGTGCATTAAAAGTTAAATTAAAACACATGGGATATGAAAAATCAACACTCTAATTGGAGTTTGCAGTACTTTACATAACTCCACAAAATCTAAAGAAACTGAACAAATATGTAATGATTGTTATATTTGCATTAAGCTACATATAGCTCAAAACTGGCTTGGTAGAACTAAAGTATCATGAAATGGCTTTAAAAATATGGTTGTCAAATGTGTATTGTCCCACAAATTAATAACCAAAACCCAAAACAAATATTCTTACTACCAGAATTACTGGAGTCTTCACTTAGACACTTTACTAAATGATTAATTTGAAAAGAAATGTTTTAAATGCTAAGAGATAGTTTTATAATCCATTCTTACCAAACAAATAATCCCAAAAATAAAATTAACATTAAGTAAACCAAGATGTAAATAGTATTAAACTATATCTCCTTTCCTGTCCTTCTAAACATTGAATGATTATACTCATAGTGGCATTATGATGTAATAGTTGTAAATAGTTATGTTGTTATAACATAAAATCTCTTTCTCATAAGTGTGCAAGCAAATTCCTATTTCAAAGCAATATATTAACAAACAGCTGTATCAGCAAGGTATGATATTATAGGCAATTACTGTCTTATATGTACACTGTCACTTTTATCTTCTCTTTTGAAATGTTCTTAATTTTGTATTGTATGTAATTTATCCCTTTATGTATTCAAAAAGAAATAAAACATTATATTTGAAAAAAAGATCCCCCAGAATCAGTAAGCTTCCATGTAGGAATAGCTTATTCCTGCATGGAAGGGACCGTTCCCGTGCAGCACGGCAATGTGCCATGCATATTCATGAAGGCGTGCTGTCATGCTGTAAAACAGACATGGTTCTGTGTACGAGTGCAAGGGGGTGTCTGAGAGCAAGTGCTCTCACAATACACATGGCCCCTGCACAACAGAATTGTTATACAGCAATTTAAATAGAGCAAGAATGCTCAAAACAACCCCAATCCATCAGGTAAGAAATTTGGACAAAGCCATAAGGGACAATCATCCCTACAAAGCCAGAAAGTTGATAGAATAACAGGTATAGCATAAGCATGAATTTTCTGCAGGGTATGAAGCACATTGTGCACATCTTCTAACCCATCATAGTAAGGAATCTGGACAAAGCCATAAGAGACAATTGTCCCTACAAAGCCAGAAGGTTGATAGAATAAGAGGTTTAGCATTAGCATGAATTTTCAACAGGGTAGGAATTCAAAACACACACCTTCCAACCCGTCAGAGTAAGAAATCTGGACAAAGCCATAAGGGACAATCTTCCCTGAAAAGCCAGAAAGTTGATAGAATAACAAGTTTAGCATAAGTATAGATATTCTGAAGGCTATGAAGTAAAAAACACAACAAATACATTTTTTTCACATATGCAATAAAGTTTAAGCATAGCTGCATGGGTGTGCCCGTTGCTTAGCTAAGCTTAGCCCAGCAGAAACATCATCATAAGTTAAATAGCAATAGACATCCAGCATAAGAATTAGTGCAATAGTGTAGTAATTAAAGTGTACACCTTGTATATAGTCATTCATGGTTTGAGTCTTACCAAAGCCATTTGTATGTGTAAACATTGCAATTTTAATTAACTGTATATTTATGTAGGAACAACTTATATTTCTCAACCCGAGTAGTGTATTAGGCCCAGATGTGAGGTGTCAGTGTAATAAAGTAGTGAAACCGCCATATAAACTCAAGTGCCTCATACAGTATAGTTACACCAGAATAAATGTAATTGCAGCAAATTGGGGGATGTCAGAGAAGGTAAATAAATTTATATTATGTAATGAATGATGAATCAATCCCATACAGGTGGTAGTCCAATAAAATAAAACATAAGCAATGTTAAGCATTGCACAGCTATGCTGACCGGGTGTAAGCATTGTGTACATATGAATACTAAGCAATGAGTAGCTCAGCTAAGTGGATTTGCTTATTGGTAAGCAATGCTGAACCTGCCGCACTGCCAACCATAGCTAAGCAGGTTTGCCTGTAGCTTAGCTTAGCTCAGCATTTTCAAAATCGTCCAATCGTGGCAAAGAGCAGGAAATTGGCCATATTTAAACCCTGGCAGTGGGAATACAGCTCATAACTGGTTGTAGCTCTCTACTCTGGGAAGTGGCAGTGGTGGGGCATACAGGAGTCCAAGGTCATGGTAGGACTCCTGGTAAAAAACATGACTTGAGACTACTTCAGGACCAGTACCAGGGCTCCCAATATAAAGTGGAAGCCTGGGAAAGTCTTGCCCATGATCTCACCAGTGCCACTGGTATCCCTTGGACTGGTGAGTAGGTCCAGCACCACTATGCCAACTTGAAACAGAGGAAGAGGGAGCTCTTGGAACAGTGGGTGCAAGAAGCAAGACAGAGGGGTGATGTCCTAGCAGTGTGTAAGAATTCATAGCAATAACTGTTTACCAAAGTCCAGCCTGTGTATGTGATTGATAGGTATGCCTAAATGTTTCTCTATTTTCATTACAGCTTCAGCTAAGCGGGCTGCGAATCAGGAAATCCATGCCAGTAGATTGCAAAGGCTGCATCGCGATGCTGGTGAGTAACAATCCTGCTTGTAGTAGTCATACCAAATAAATATAAAGGAGTAGAATGTCACCTGGCAGTATAAAATGTGTATGGTTTGTACTGAATAAACCAGACAATATGACACTAATAGCCCCATATAGGTCATATTTAAATAAAACTGTAACTGCCTGACAATAAAGTTCTAAATCCTGAACTGGTTGTGTTTACTCTGGTATTATATGGCATGACATGCTGCATTCACCAATATCTGATATCTGAATAGTAATGTGTTAACCACTGTTTCCCACACTGTGCTATATAAAATAAAAAAAATATGTCTAGGAATGTCTGTAAAAGAATGTTGAAATTACAAGATCAGATTGTACAACCAAGAGAGACTTAAAAAACACTAAAGAAAAAAGCAGCAGTTTCTCAATAGCTCACTCTGATGAATCACAA
>NC_056746.1:1225914883-1226094883 GCF_019279795.1 Protopterus annectens | reverse complement strand
GTAACCAATGGGAGAAGCTGTTTTAGCCTGTATTCTAAATATTCATACAATGGTTCAATTAATGAACCTTTGCCTGCCACAATAGGACACCCAGGTGGGCCATTGAGGGACTTGTGGATCTTGGGAACCAAATAAAAATACTGAGGCTTGGGTGCATCAACCTTCAATTGGGCCAACAAAGAAGCAGATATAATACCTTGATCCTTAACCCTATCAAGAAATGTATCTATCTCATTTTTATATTCCTATGTAGGGTTAGTTGATATAACAGAATAAAAAGAATTATAAGATAACTGTCACTTAGCCTCTTGTGTATAATGCTTTTTATTCCATATAACCACTGCTCCACCCTTGTCAGCTCCTACTATAACTATGTGTTTGTTTTCTGACAAAGATTTAACAGCCTCCCTCTCAGATAAAGACAGATTGTCATTAAATGGGCGAAAAATATGTGATTGATTTGTGTGTAAATCTTTCAAGGCTAACTGCTCAAACGTTTTAATGCTGCTGTGATAAGGGGGTACAAATTCTAATTTTTTAAAATGAAATCCAACTTCATCAGTTTGTCTCAAACCCGCTTCCTCTTGAGCAAAAAAAAATGTTTGAGATTTAGATTTCTGCAAAAACTCTTCACATCTTTTGTTACATCATAGTAAGACACATAAAAAGATGGCACAAATCCCAAACCTTTATTCAACACACTGAGTTCACTAGATGTAAAAGTGTAAGATGTTAAATTTATAACTAACTTATTAACATCATTAACATCATGGTTAACATCATGGTTTGGAATAGTGTCCATTAGTGATGCAGGCTGTCCTGAAATATCTTCTCTATGGGTGTTTCTGCGATGTTTGCGACCTACCCTCCTAAAGGGGCTCTATGTCGCTTTGAAGCAGGTGAAGTGGAAACTGCCATCTCCCCTACTTCAGGTTCCGTATCAGTATTCGAAAAACTCGAAGAAAACTCTGAAGCACTAGATGAGTTTTCAGTTCTCCTTAAAATAGACTTCACCCACTTTCTTTTGGATCTGACAGTCCCTCTATTTTCAAAAAAATGTACCCCTCGTTTTTGTTTTTTCAAGAATAAACCATTGCTGATGTAAATCATTAACATCCCTCTGATACTCTTACGCAAATCATTGTCATATTTATCAGTGTCAGGCACAAATTGGGCATACAGTTCTTGATATTTGACAGTATTAATATATTCCTTTGTACGTTCATGGCAAGCTTCTAGCTTTGACAAAAGATCAGTTGTTGCTTTTCATAATACTCCACCAACAGTTGAATGAACATACTGGAAGCCATTTGTTGTATGGCCCTCCATTTATTCATAGATTCTTCATCCTCACTGAATAATCCTGGTTCCATATAGACTCTAAGCCCCCTCGGAGATATTTTAGCTAACAAATACGCTTTAAGAAGCTTACAATGCCACACATATGAATGTACCTTTTTAGAGGATTCTGTCAATTGTCTGAATAAATCTTGCAAGTCCAGCTGACCTGCTACATGACTCGTATTTGCCACCTGTCCCAACTTCGATGTGGTAGTAAAAATAGTACAATCATCTTTATCTGCTGCCAATTTGTCTAAATAAGCCCTGAAATCTGGACCAACTGCCATATTTATGCAGAAAACTGTGATTTCCCGCTACGATCCAAACGCTCCACTGTCACAAATAACTATTGGTGTGAAATATGCCTCTAGAGTAACACCAGAACAATCCACTCAGTGTACTCCAAAAAATACACTCAAATTAAATACATAAACCCAAAAAAGAAGGTGCACGCGATCGTACAAAACTGGTGCACGAAGTAAATCCACATAATCACCAACAAGATCTCCAGCACTCAACTAAAGAAGAAATAGACAGCTGTTGTTTAAAGAAGTTTATTGCAGCACAGTCTGCATCCACATCCACAGACCAGTGACTGGTTTCGCCAAAAGCGTCATCAGTGTGTGACATAATGGACAGAAACCCGGATTTAAATACAAAAACAGTAAGCAGCAAATTTTAAAGTTGTAAACATCTAATTCCAAACTCAAAATACAAATCTATTTACAATAATTCTATATCATCGTTAGAAAGAGGTGCTTTGTATTCCCACCACCAAAACCAAGTGAATATGTAAACCTAATTCCTACTTTAAAAAATACTAAATATACATACGCAGAGAGAGATAGATAGATACATAGATATGTATATATACATACATATATAGATATGTATATAAACACACACACACACACACACACACACACACACACACACATATATATATATATATATATATTACATATATAAATATATTTATATATATATATATATATATATATATATATATATATGTATATATGCATACATATATATATATATATATATATATATATATATATATATATACATGTATATATATTTATATATATATATATATATATATATATATATATATATATATATATATATATATATATATATATATATATACACACATATATATGTAGGTATGTAGTGGATTCGGACATTGGATCCACACTCTGAACCTCTTAATTCAACAAATCTAGCCAAAGGCTGTGTAAATGGGGGTGAAGGGGCCCAAATTATGGACCTCTTGCAATTATTGCCCTTATCCCTTCCTCCACAGCAGAAGTGTTCTGCCTTGCAACAAAATAATAAGGCCTGGACCCAAGGCCTTGTAAACTCTGATCAAAGCAATGTACCATTACACCATCTGAGCCCTGCAAATAGTGATGACATCGCAAACATATCAGTACACTCTTCCAAAAGAAGGGAAAGGAGTCTGTAGAATCAGTCAGGTAGTCTATATATACATGTATATATGTATGGAGATGCATATATGTGGACAGATATGTACATGATACATATATTATATATATATATATATATATATATATATATATATATATATATATATATATATATATACACACAGATATATAAAAAGATATAAATCCACATTCATATCCACATATATGCATACATACATATATATATATAGAAAGGTTAATAAATACATATATATATATATATATATATATATATATATATATATATATATATATATAAGACCATTAATAGTAATACTACCTTCCCTTTTAAAGCAACAGTATTGTAATAGTATAAAAAAAATCATTGTGCTGTTAAACCCAAGTTCATCAACACTACGATACATTCAAACATAAAAAATTAAGAAATAAAAAAATAAAAAATAAATAAAATTAAAGTTTTAAAAATTACTGTGTGTCACTGAGTGTTACCAGTTATTAATATAAACACCAAATTTGATCAGTAGTCTCAAACAATAAAACAACTATGCAAGATTTCATATTATATGTAACCTGTGAAGTAATATACATTCAAAAAGATTTGTATATATTGTCGCTGATATAGAAAACATGTAAATAGTCCTCATAAAAAAACAATTCTCAACAATACAATTGATGTGTGTTGCATAAAAAATAAACTGCATACAAGAAGAAGAAGAGTTTGTCTTACATACTGATTGGATGAAATACATTACTTGTTATGTCCGTTATTTGGACGATTTATTTATATTGTGGAAGGGTGATACCATAGAACTTTCAAATTTTATTGATTATATCAACCAGACTACAACATATTTAGAATTTGTACATCAATATAACAGGGTTGGTATTAATTACCTTGATTTTTTTTTATATAGTGATGGCACATCCTTTCAATCTAAGATTTATAGAAAAGATACATTTAGTAATAGGTATCTCGATTTCAGTAGTAGTCATCCTTATTTTCAGAAACGCAGTATATTAAAGGGGCAGTGTATTCGAGCTGCAAGAATGACATCAGTAAAAAAGGAAATGGTGTTTGAATTGGACTTCATTGGGAAGATGTTCAAGGATAAAGGGTACCCAATACATTTGATAAAGGATGTGACACAGTATGTAGCACAAGAATGGGGGAAGAAGTATCCACCACTATTAGGGAAAGGATTAATTTCGCTTGGTTTCAACAACATGCCCAAAGAACATGACAACATGAAGGACATAACAGATAAAAACAAAAGGGGAGGTCAATTTTCTAAGTCGTTTATCCTGAAGTATGGCAAAAATGTTGGAAAAGTCAAAGACATTATCAATACAAATTGGAACATTATTACAAGTGATGAGTGCATCAAAGAATACATTTGTGACAAACTCACATTTGTGTATAAAACGGTGTTCAATATTAAAAGGCTTATTGAATTGAAGTCCAATAGGCAATTTTTGCACATAAAAAACAGGTGTAGGGGGACAAAGAAATGTGATCACTGTTCCCAATGTTCTTTTATTTTTGAGGAAGATTGTATTATTCTGGAAAATGTGAACAAGAACAAAATTTGGTTTGCTAATGGGAATTGTCAGTCTAAACACTTGGTATATTTAGCAATGTGCTGTTCTTGTTCCTGTTTTTATGTCGGGAAAACCGACAGGTATTTTAAAAACAGGATATATGATCATTTATATTGTATGAGGAAAAAAGATGAAAACAATGCTTTATTTCAACACACTGTTAACAGTAACAGTTGTGAGAAATTTAAGTTTGCCATTTTGGAAATTGTGAAGGTTAACCCTAGAGGAGGTGACATAAAAAGTATTGTGGGTGAGAAGGAAATCAAATGGCAACTTAAATTAAATGCTGCCTGTTTTCCAGGTCTCAATGAGATGATTCCCACCAAGCCACTTATAAGAAATTTTTAAAAAAAGCTATATTCCTATATAACACATACAGCATGTTAAGGATTCTACATAATTTATTATTTTATGTGGTTGACATGTGTTTAAGGAAGTATAGTTTGTATGCAGTTTATTTTTTATGCAACACACATCAATTATATTGTTGAGAATTGTTTTTTTATGAGGACTATCTACATGTTTTCTATATCAGCGACAATATATACAAATCTTTTTGAATGTATATTACTTCACAGGTTACATATAATATGAAATCTTGCATAGTTGTTTTATTAATTGAGACTATTGATCAAATTTGATGTTTATATTAATAACTGGTAACACTCAGTGACACAGTAATTTTTAAAACTTTCATTTTATTTATTTTTTATTTTTTTATTTCTTAATTTTTCACGTTTGAATGTATCGTAGTGTTGATGAACTTGGGTTTAACAGCACAATGATTTTTTTATACTATTACAATACTGTTGCTTTAAAAGGGAAGGGAGTATTACTATTAATTGTCTAGTTTTGGGGGGTTTTCAACTATTTAAATAGGTGTTTAAGCGTTTTTAATTTGTTCTGATGAAGTGTATTTGTATACATGAAAGTAACAAATAAGAAACTTATGGTGGAGACAACCATGCAATAATGTAAAGGGACTCAATGACGAACGGACATAGTTAGCAATAAAAGACAAAACACTTTAATGGTGTGCACAGGTGAGCGCTTTCACATTTGCTTCATCAGACCAAAAAACACCACACTATTAACCACTCCTTATATAGTCTATGACTAATTATGATGTAAAAACGGTGTTAAAATATAAAGACAGACTGTATATCATATACAACAAGCAGATAAATGCATGTAAATCTTATTAAAATATGATGAATGAAAGTCACATATGCATGAAATGAAGCATTTAGTGACACTTCTTCATATAAATAATTATGCTTAGTACACTCAAAAAGAAACCCTTATAAACTATTTAATAAAAGGCCTAAAGGAATATTGTAATTCTATATGTCATAAATATTACACATAATTGCTTTTTATGAAAAATAAAATAAAACTATGTTTCTAACAATGAAACCTAAATAATAAGAATATAACTTTATATAGTGTGCGATAAATCAATTCACACTTAAGATTTGCTTCACTTAAAAGAACCACTCATACAGACGCATAATAGCAAAAAGAACAAACCTAAATATCAGAGTGTAACATCAAATATACAGGCATAATAGAACACACTAATAATATAGTATTAACATACTTTAAATATACAACCCCAGACATTGACATCTGAGACACAACAAATAGTTATAAAACAAACTTATCTTCTAAATAAATATACTAATATCAGTGTGGTATGACAGACATAGTAGAAAACTGTTGTCTGAAAGTAATTGATATCTGCATCATAGAAGTCTGTCTACAGGATTTTAATATGGGCTTGAGAGAAGCCATCTCATTTAGCCCCCTACCCCTGTCAGCTCTAAGCTTTAATATCCAAGTGACTTCCCTTCTCTCAGTACCATTCCTGATATCACCTTGTCTAATAATAGGTAAGACTACATCTATAGCCATAAAGGTAAATGTATGATGTTCTCCTAAAGACATAACATGTTTAGCTAAAGCATTATTAGCATAATGCACCCTAATAGTATAAAGATGTTCCCTTATTCTAGTGCAAAACATTCTATTAGTCTTCCCAATATAAAAGGAAGAACATAACTTACACTCAGCTAAATAGACAATATGTGCAGTATTGCAATTCGCATCTGCTCTAAACCTATAAAGTTTACCGGTATCTGGATGAGCAAAGCAACTACTGGTATTAATAAAGCTACAATAATTATATTGTCCACAAGGGGTAGTTCTTGCAGTACTACTAGAGGCACTTCTATGTGTAGTCTGGTATAATATTCTCTTAAGATTAGTTTATTTTTATATCTGAAAGTGGGTCTTTCACGAGCAATCTTCCTAAGGTCATGACTATTGCTGTTGCTATTATGCGTCTGTATGAGTGGTTCTTTTAAGTGAAGCAACTCTTAAGTGTGAATTGGTTTATCACACACTATATAAAGTTATATTCTTATTATTTAGGTTTCAGTGTTAGAAACATGGTTTTCTTTTATTTTTCATAGAAAGTAATTATGTGTAATATTTATGACATATAGAATTACAGTATTCATTTAGGCCTTTTATTAAATAGTTTATAAGGGTTTCTTTTTCAGTATACTAAGCATAATTATTTATATGAAGTGTCACTAAATGCTTCATTTCATGCATATGTGACTTTCATTCATCATATTTTAATAAGATTTACATGCATTTATCTGCTTGTTGTATATGATATACAGTCTGTCTTTATATTTTAACACAGTTTTTACTTCATAATTAGTCATAGACTATATAAGGAGTGGTTAATAGTGTGGTGTTTTTTTGGTCTGATGCAGCAAATGTGAAAGCGCTCACCTGTGCACACCATTAAAGTGTTTTGTCTTTTAATGCTGACTAGGTCCGTTCGTCATTGAGTACCTTTATATTATTGCATGGTTGCCTCCACCATAAGTTTCTTATCTGTATATATATATATATATATATATATATATATATATATATATATATATATATATATATGTATGAATTGTTATGGCTAGGCTTGTATAGGCCCAAGCTCCGATAGCCTCATACCAACCTATGAATCTATATATATGTATATATATATATATATATATATATATATATATATATATATATATACACACACACACACACACACACACACACACACACACACACACACATGTATACACACACACACACACACACACACACACACACATATATATATATATATATATATATATATATATATACATAATGTATATATATATATATATATATATATATATATATATATATTATATATATATGTGTGTATGTGTGTGTGTGTGTATACATACACACATATCTATCTGTGTATCTATATATATATATATATATATATATATATATATATATATATATATATATATATATATATATATATATATATGTATATATATGTATATATATATATGCATACATCTCCCAAAATGCCCGTACAGACATGCTGCTGATAGACCACCCACAACTGTGGCAGCATGCACAGTTGGATAGAAAAGCAGCCATGACACTCACATCTGCCCCCCTCCCCCACAGGCCAAATAAGTGAGTACACTGCTACAAAATCATGATAAGCCATACACAATATACACACATACAGCAATCTCTTAGCAAAACAAATAAAATGTCTGAACATAGCAAAGAAAAATACAGCCATCTAGTAATTCACACATGTTTATTATACTCTGATGTCTTGGCCAAAGCCTTCAAGGAGTAAGCATCACCAGAAATACATGTCTTAATATCAAGAAGCAATAAACACCTAATTACATAACTGAATACACAGCCTCAAATTACACTCATCATTAACCCCCTAAGGAATAAAATATCACAGTTAATATTAATACATTGAAGTCTGTACATACCACTTGTCCTTTTATGAATGTTTCATCACACTGAAGAACAGACATTTTCAGAAACAGTACCTTGGGAACTGCTACTGTCCCCATGGTGTGATTTATTGAAATGTGCAACTATAGAACTGATATATTACTTATCAGTAATACATCTGACATGTTCTAACACCCTAGTTTTAAAATGTGTTACTGTCCCCCACATAAAATATGTTACAAGTCCATCTAAGAGCATTCTCTATACACCAACATCTTGAATGTACAGACTTCAACATGTTTCTCAGCCATTCCCCTCAGCAGGAGTTACAGCACTAAATAATGATAGACCAGTATACCTATCCACCTACTACTGTATTATATCTGGAAAAAGCCTGACATAATTGGTGGACAGAAGCCCAAATACACAGCCATACATGAAATACCGCTGTTATATGCTAAAAATGTTGCTGGTCTTACAGGGTTTGTTGTAACATATCTTTTCTGAGGGATATAAAGTCAGAAAAACAAACAGATGCTACCATCTACATAATGCAATCACCAGAGTATGCTACAGATTTGTCAAGGACAACACCTGTCTGTGGAACAGCCCATACATAACAGGCTAACATGTGGCCATTATGTGGATGGCCCTACAGTTGAGATCTATGCAGGCACAGAACTTTGTCAGACTAAAACCCATGCAGAAGTAGTGTGGGCAGACAAACCCTGTTATACTAGCAGTATTGCAAACATATAACATCAATACTCACATTCTGCTCCTAAGTCCTGAACCTTCACCACCATTTAGTTGGCTTGTCTCCACAAGTCTTGTTGTAAGAGGTAGTAGCTTTCACAACTCCAGGATGTCTTCTTCACAAGTAAGGGAAAGAGCCAACACCCACATGGAGTACTCATTTATAGGAGTGTGTTGCTATGGCATTGGCTATTGGAAGAACTACATAGCTGCTCTGCATGCAATTAGCAAGTGGGGAACTCCAATAGGTGCACAAGCCATCACCTTGTCATAAGCATCATCTACAAAAGCCATGTTGCTACCTATTCAAACCAGCTCTATCCCTGTAGTGCACAGAGAGAGACAGAGAGAGAGAGAGAGAGAGAGAGAGAAAAATAATAAATGAAACGTAAACTGGAAAAGAGAAGAAAGAAAAATGGTAAGTGGAGCATGTAAGCAAGTAATTGAATGTAGTACTTGGTCTGTAATAATGGGAAATATGACTTGGAGGAATACATGTCCCAACAAGACATGCTGTACTAATGTCCTGCTAAACAGCTGCTATGGCCATAGCATCTGGCCCGCTCTGCAGTGGGAGATGTCAAAGACATACCTCTCAACTGTACAGATCCTCACAGAATGTCCACATTTTACCCTCATGTATTTTTGTCTGTTCCTCCTGAGATCTGTACTTTTCTGCCAAATAGCTGAGGATTGAAGTCATCAGGTAATGACAAACACTTGAGTTTAAGACTCCACATGATCTCACCAAGGCTTTCAACACCTTCCCCCACTCTGGCATTATAGATAAGCTCACTAAACTAGGTATAAATCCCTATGTCACAAGATGGTTTGCCAACTGGCTCACAGACAGAAACCACACTGTGAAAGTAACAGACTCCAAATCCGACTTCAGACCAGTTACAAGTGGAGTACCACAGGGTTCAGTCCTGGGTCCTCTCCTGTTTGGTATCTACTTCTCTGAAGTACAGGCTAACACAGAAGGTCTTTGGCTTACAAAGTTTGCAGATGACTGCAAACTAGGAGCCATAATTGAAATTCCTAAAGATGTGGACATACTACAAAAGGGCCTTACTGAGACAGATGCCTGGTGTCAAAGCCATGGCCTGAAACTCAATGCCAAAAAGTGTATTGTCATCCACTTAGGTAAAAACTCTGTAGCCATGAACTACCACATAAGTGGTAATCTATTTAATGCAGAAAGGGTGATAAGAGACCTTGCGACACAGGTGGAAAGTAGTCTCTCCTTTGATAATCACATCACCACAGTGGTCAGGAAATCCTTCTACATGGCTCACCACATTACAAAAGGTTTCTCATCCAGGAAAAAATAGGTCATTGTTCCCCTCTACTCATCACTCATTAGACCCATTATAGAGTACAATGCCCCTTTTGGTATGCACCTCACAAGACATCTACAACAACTGGAAAGGCCACAGAAATATCTCACAAAGAGGATTACTGGCCTCAAACAGATGCCCTATGCAGACCGTCTCAAAAAACTCCAGCTTTACTCCATTGCATATCTCCTACTCAGAGTCGATCTCTGCCTAACATACAAAGCTATGTCAAAACCAGACCTGTTGGACATGCTCCACTTAAAGAAATCCCAATCCCTCTGAGCTACATGCTCTAGTGATCTAAACCTTGTCACCACAATAAACAGAACATGCTGGAGGGATAGATTCCTGTCCCAGAGACTTCCCATACTCTGGAACAGACTACCTATCTATGTCAAACAGAGCTCCTCATTAGCACTCTTCAAGAAAAATCTTGATGATTGGATGGGAAATAGGAAATTCACCTCAGGGATCCCTTCTGTGGCTCTGCTCGACAGGGGCACAGGAAAATAATTTTCTTGGGTGGCGAAAGCCAGGGTACTTTTTGGCTAGGCTTATATAGGCCCTAGGGCTAATAGCCTAGTACCTACCTATGAACCTATGAACATCCTTAACAATATTTACTGTAATGCTAAATCTATCATTCTTTGAACTTCCTATGTTTGTAACAGGTATATTTAAAGTGTGTCCCTATTTATCCCCTCATCATTCTAGGCATTGTCCAGATGTGATGCTCTGAGGGGTTGTGAGGTGGGATATCAGCTCAGGAGCCTGACACACCTGGGATAGGACAGCTCATATATGACAACCACATGGGGTTTCTGTCAAACAGTTGTGACTGTGCCACTGCTAGGCTAGTTAATGGGATGTTTTCCATATCCATGTTGCCTGTGATGATGAGTATGACACATGTTTGCCTTGTAAAGCTAAGACACCTATAGATGGTGTGTGCATTGTAGAGTTCTGTTGCAGACATGTGCGTTGAACTGCATGTGATATATTGAATTAATAACATTCAACTGTACAGTGTTCTGCTGGTCAGTAATCACATTTGTGACTGATATATGTAGTCACATACACATATACCTATGTTATGTCAGCCAATCCATTGGCAGGTCTGTGAGCTATGGCATTGAAACCTAATAGCCTACTTATGACTGTTGGACATCTTCCAGGTTATCACAGTGATGTCAAACCCTACTGTGCAATCAATGTACTGATGTATGCTGCAGCTATATTAATACCGTATCAATACTGATGTCCCTTTTGACACCCATTTATGTGTGCCATTGTCCAGACATACTGCTGTAACAGGTTGAGAAGTATGATTGAGCAGCAAGACTGTAAATACAGTGTGCCATACTAACATTCAACATAAATGTATACCAAATATCCCCTGAGCTCATGTATGTATGCATATGTTCAGCTGGAAGGCACAAAACTAATCAGATGGGTTTCAAGCAGTCAGGTAAATAGATTGTGCATGTTGCACATGTGTGTAATATCAGTGTCAGTGCATACAACAGACATATATGTGTACAGCTACTGATGGTTGCATTGCCCTGACACTAATGTGGGTACTGGAGTAGGCATGATTATCAGGTATTAATCAGAGAAGTGTCCACCTGTGTTATGACCCTCTCTCCATGCCTACCACTACCAGCTATATCAACACCTATATACAGTGGATATCACAAATGTACACACTCCTGTTGGAATGCCAGGTCTGTGCGCTGTATGACAATCAGACCACAGAAGATCATTTCATAATATTTCTCATCTTGAATGTGACCACTACCCTGTCCAGTTCCATTGAAATACAATCAGATGTGTTTCTAGGAAGGTGTGAAACTATTGCCAAGTGAAGATGTGCCATGATGTTAGAGTCCAGACCAAGATGGATGAATGCTGTAACCATCTCAGGAGGTGCATACACAAGTTTAAGGGTGTGCACAGTCATTCAACTGGTTTATTGTACTGAGTATTATTTCCATATGTTTTCAGAGACCAGATTGTTATGTTTTCAATTGGATTGTACAGGCTATAGGTCACAATACAGGTGGGAATTGTTATGAAATGAGTTATTGTGGTGTCATGTTCCAATTGCACAAATACTAGGCAGTGTATCAAGGGTATGTACCCTTTATATCCACTGTAGCTATATGGACACAGCAGTACCTGACCTGTAAATCCAGCCTCCACCAAGGTAGAGTAATCCCCTTTGGTGGACAGCAGCAATACACAAACCACATAATAGGTTGCTACATTGGCTGTACAGGGACACATAGGTGCAGGCAGCCACTCCGAAGCAAGTCCACCTATATATGAACAAGAAGGTAAGTTCACAGGTGACATCCTGTAAGGCTGACTATGACTATGAATTGGGCCTACCCACACCACCAGGGACAATTGCAACCGTGTCTCTACATATGTTGTAAGTCTTAGATGAAACAACATTATTCACACTATACTGGGGGTAAAGAACACCTCATACACACATGCCATGGATATAGGCAATCTGCACCACCCAGGTTAGGTGGGAACATCACCACCCTGTCCACCCCAGTTGTACATGGAGATATGCACATCAACCACACTCCTCCCCTCATCAATAGACAGCATTTACATATTGCCTACTGATGGCAACAACAGCATATCTCCATGGGCACAATAACATCAGTGTCTGACTCCTACATGAACTCAGGCATGTGCTCAGAGCTCCATCACACACCACAGTCAAACACAGACCTGCCTCCATACATACACCATCCACATGGAAGATGACCCCTGTCAACCCTCTACACAGAAGTGAATGGAGGATAGAGGATTATGCAATCAAGTGCCCAACATTTGGGGGAATAAGATAGCTCAGGGACAGGTGTGTAATGCAAGCTGCTATAGCCAAGATAGCATGGAGGGTTCTGGTATAGTCTGGATTATTTGCAAGTAATATCCACTGTTGATGTGCATTTTGACAACCGTATGAGGTCCTATGACCTTTTCCTGTTTATGTCTTCCAGGTAACATGCAGAGTATTCACCTACCAGCATTCTCTGTTGGGGAAACATACATCATCACCCAGTATGTGATTGGACATTATGTCCTGTCATGTGGATGAAGAGCAGAAGATGTGTGGGAGAGGAATGCCCTGTGGAAAAGTGTTGTCCACAGGGTAAAGGATGCAGGCCTGCACAGCAGAACTTATGTGCATGTGCAGCATCGGGCCACTGACTACAAATGCCATGCCTATCAATGGGTTGCTGCTGTAGTGAGGGACTGGCTAGGCACAGATGGGGGCCCAGCAATCCAGCCCCCACTGACACCCACCAAGGAGCTCCTCACCACAATTGGCCTACATGCTGACTGCACAACCCATGATGCTGAGGGAAGCATTGTGGAGGTGGGTTGCACACAAATGCTAGATGAGGATCGTGCAGGTAAGGGCCCAGTGGAAATTAGTACACTAATATATCAGATATACATGTATCTGTATTTTATCTACATGCATGGGTCCGATTGCAGTTGTGGATAGGGTTTTCTAATGCAAAGAGGTGCACATCTATGGTGATGACAGTACATTGTGAATTACTGCGGTTAGTACTGTAGATGTGCAGACATGCTGCATCCATTCTATACCAAGTCCACATGTGCGTCTGCTGACAATAACTCCCTCTCACAGCTACCTAGGACCCTCTGATCTGCATATGGGATAGCAGCCTGAAGCTGGTGAGTATTACATTGTTCTGTTGTTGCCAGGCAATACTCCAAGCATGTGACGCACATGCAATTTACCATGCACACAACCATCAGTAATAGCTATATTGCTTTATGTAATAGCTGTATTGCTTGTTGTGCATGCTCACTTGTGCTGAGGTTAACTGTATTGCATCACAGTGTTCACCACTGGTCCTGTCTAACATGATTTCAACATTCCTATAGCATATCTCACAACCTGTCAGTGACAAGATGTCTGGACAGATGCCAGCAAATTGTGCTGGACAAATGGCCTAAGGTAAGGTCATGTGTGACACATTACTGGTATACAGTGGATATAAATTGTGTACACACCCCTTTGAAGATGCAAGGTGTTCCTGTTACATACTAATTAGGACCACAATATGACAGTCCACACCGCTTCCAGCCTTTAATGTGACCCATAACAGGTACAGTTCACTTGTTAAACCAAGCATCTGTACTCACTTATTGCACCTACAAAGCAGGCCACCTGTGAGAGTAGCAGACATCCTATTAGCATGATGTTTAAGTCAGGTATGATACCTCATGCTGCCATATGTATCCGTACACTCACTTTGGCCTATTTGGCTATAATCTCACATACACAGGCATTGTTAAGGCACACAGACCACTTCCGACCACGTATAGGTTTCAAACATATGAGTATTCCAGACACATCTGTACAGAGGACTGTACAATAGTTTAACCTGCTGCATGTGAGGTAGATGCTGTCACCACACTATATAAAGTAATGGCAATGAGAGGTGGTCACCAGCCATGTATGGTATAGACATCAAAATGGTATAAGCCACACATGATATGATCCTCACACACAAACAGTTGTCAACATTAGGATTAGAACTCCTGATTATCTAGGTATTCCTACTATAGTGCTACACAGTTATCAACATTTCCACCTCTTCCAAAGGTACTTTTAAGGTGGATGACATCAACAGGTCTACTAAATTGGAGTGAAGGGAAGTGTAAAGAGTAGCACACAAGTCAAAAATGGTATGAGACAGACATTACATGATTCACAGACACATACTTGCTAGTATTGGGAATAGAACTCCTGCTTGTCTAGGTAATCCTACTATACTGCTATGCAGTTATGAGACACACTATAGAGGTTATACATATCCAACTCTAACAAAGGTACATCTGAGGTGGATGACATTAACAGGTCTACTAAATTGGAGCAAAGAGAAGTGTAAAGGGTAGTACACAGGTCAAAAATGAGCCAGACAGTAGATGATTCACACACATACATACACACAACTGCCAGTATTGGAATCAGAACTCCTGCCTATCTAGGTATGTTTACTTTAGTGTTACACAGTTACCGCACGTGCTACAGAGCTTACTGAAATTTCACATGGCAAAAACTGCTGATAACTGCACAGCTGTGGTAAAGTATTACAAGTGGCAGACAGTCTCCCTTCTGTTCCACCAGTACATCATGCTTATTTCTGTCTTGCACTTCAACTAGCATTATGACGTGGCACTTCACCAGGTTATTGTATCATGAAGTGTGGCACACCTGTGAGCTGTCAGCAGTACTCGTTCATCACAGATATCGCCTCAGTACTTACTAGTTATGTCCACACCTCCTGGCATGTTTGATGGGTGGTTATCTGTGCTTTCACCCATTGACCTGCTGCATATGTCCATTCTGGGGCACTGCTGCAACTGCCACATGTACACAGGCAACCCACCCCTCTAAACTCCAAACACTCAGACCTGTGATGGTTACCCATATATCACCCAATGTGGACATATGCACTCTCCAGCAAAGACTGGCATAGCAGGTTAAGAGAATAAGTTCAACACCTGCACCACACCATGTGGGACACGTAGCTCACCATGACACCCACTTTGACAGCCATGACATACAGGGAAAAGCCACACACCCACCTACCCAGAGGCACTCAATGGACATCTACCCAAACAGCACAGACCAGCAAGGCAGACACTCACTCAGACACCGCGACATGACACATGCCAAGGGACACATATTTAACCTACACAGTGTTCCCCCAACCCATAGCCCTAAGGCTAACCACCTTGCACAATACAGTGATCGTGAGTAACTCAATACTGAGGCACACACCTCCCACTCACAAGGTTGAATATGGAGCAGGTAACAGCCAGATATCAACCACATGCCAGCATCTAACACATGACACAGCCAGCCATGTCAGTCCAAAACAACCTCGAGTATCACTCCGTATCCATGTGGGTGTGAATGAATTGGGACACACCTCCCTGGACTACATGACAGAAGACATGGTTGAACTCTCTGATTATGCGGTTCAGGCAGGTGTGACAGCATCCCTGGACAGTGTACCTCTGTTCCCAGAATGATGCTGCGGTACTATCAACAGATGGTTGACTACAACATTGGCTTAAGTGTTATGTGCCATTCTCAGGGGATCCAGGACCTCTCTGCTTGGGATGGCATGACTGACAGAAACCAATGACTTGCCACAGACATCCTACTTGTCATCGCTGGGTTGCCAGGTACTGGTCACGTGTCTTGCCACTCCTATGGTACCTCATTAGGTAGTATTCCTAATGTTATTACCACCATAACAGCTACACATGTATGCAATATGAGGGTCATGCTGCCCAATTACAGACATCAACTGTCAGGATGCAGTCACTCATAGCAGTTGTTGGAGTGGAGGACACATGTCTGCTGTAATGCAGAGGTGGTTCACAGAAGCAGACAGCAGACCTGCAGTATCAGGCTATGACAGATTCCATGGCTGTCAGCTCCCAAACATGGGCCACACCACATCTCCACAAGTGGTGTTGTCTCCATATTCATTATGGATAGGAACACCTCCAGACTAGTATCCCATCATAATACATTGGAGATACTTCTGGTACAACTGCCTTGGGGTAATAGTGCTATTCAGACCATAGCCTGCTATGGGTCCACATCTATGTCCCTAGACTGTCAATGCAACACCCTGCCATCGCTGATAGTCCAATGCAACACTGACACAGTATGAGTCTTCAACTAAACCTCCATCACCTGGGGAATGTAGCCAATAGCCAGTACAGTGGCCCAACACTTCTGGAATTCATAATTTCCATGACACTACACCAACTCATACTTACCCCAGTAGAGGATTCAAAAACAAAAAAACGGATAAAACTGTTGGATAAATATAAGGTGAACCAGGAATCCAGGGGATAATTTAATCTTCCAAGCTTACCCCATCTTTATTAAAACGCCAGTTTGGGTTTTTCATCTCTCCCATAGAGACTTCATCAGAAACAAATAGCTGTAATTAATTAACCGTTTAAATACTGTTTCTAATTAATGACATCACATAATCAATTAAACATTTAAAACAATAAATACTCTCTAAAAACCTTTGTTAAAACATCAATTTGACATACCTAGTTATACTGTTGGCACAATGGGTCTTGAAGCATAATCAAATTATGAAAATATATTATGGAAATGTATTATAAAAAATATAAATAAATACAAATAAATAAAAATACATATTTGTATATAGGATAATATTTTATTTTTCATCAAATAGTTTACAAATTATTTGACCTTTCTATAAGCAAAGGAACCAAGGACACAGATTCATTAAGCCCCGGGGGGTACATGGAAGCCAACCTAAACTGCCACTGGCTTTCTTTCTTTTTCAAAAGATTTTTCCAGTCACCACCTCTGATATCTATTTTAACTGTGTCCAAGATACCAAACAAAAATTTTACAAAACCATCACAAACTATACTATGTTTATAGAGTATTTATTGTTTTAAATGTTTAATTGATTATGTGATGTCATTAATTAGAAACAGTATTTAAACGGTTAATTAATTACAGCTATTTGTTTCTGATGAAGTCTCTTACGGAGAGATGAAAGCGCTAAAACTGGTTGTTTAATAAAGATGGAGTGTTTTTGGAAGATTTAATTGGCGTCCTGGATTCCTGGTTCACCTTATATTTATCCAAGAGGATTCAAAAACCTTGACCTGTGTTGACCACTTAAATATGGGACTATTGCTCATCCCCAGATGTCAATCCCTGCATGGTCAAATTCACACAGGCTGTAATTAACATGGAACTCAACATGTCAGCCACACCCCACACAAAGATAACCACTTGGCAAAAACTCTCCAAAACTGACTTTGCAGCCATGAAAACAGGGGTGGATGTCTTTACTGCGCACATGGCAATGTGATGTAGCTGCATGACTGTGGAATCATACACATAGGCACTGTTCAAACAGGTACATTAATGCATAGTACTAACCAGAGCCAACAGAACCTGGACACTGTCCTTCTAACACTGGGGCACAATCCGATGGTCCCCTGCCATTACTAAAGTGTACATCAGGAGGAGGACACTGTTGCAGGGGAAGGTGGTGTTCCATGACTGCTGAACTCCCTTATTAGCTTCAAACACAACTTTGGATCCCTCATGGAGTCCCCGACAGGCATCTATGGCAGAAGAGATGCAGCAGACACTGATGACATTCACAACATCCTTAATAGTTACATCTACAACCTCTACAGCATTAAACACAAGAGCTGTGAGTTACTTCACAAAGCTAATACTATCTTGAGACAACAGATATTGGTCTCAGTCTTGACAACACATTCAGCACCAGCTTTACCCCTCTCTCCCCCTACAAATGAAGTGCTGAGTGAATGTGTTCTCACATGCTGTATCCCATTTCTGTTCTAAGCATCTGTGTGTTACCAGGACGTGGCCCTACAGCAAAGCCACAAGGTATGGCAGTGTGGTGACACATCCACTATGTCATATGCAGGGTACAGTATGTGCACGGTTATTCCCGGTCTGTAAACAGTGATTGCATATGCCTCACAAATTATAGGACTGAGGGTTGTACATAGGTACATGTTGATGTACAACATCTGTTGTAGAATGGAGAATGGCACATATTCTGGTTTGGACACACCTCTGATTGCTAATAACCACAGCCACAGGAGATATTCATCAACCAAACACACTGGGATTACTATTTACACACACACACACACACACACACACACACACACACACACACACACACACACACACACACACTTGCCAGTAATGAAATCCATAGGTTCATTGCTTCGTAGATGTGTAGTAGGTGAATGGGCCTGAAGGCTCTACAAGGCTAGCCCAAGAGAATACCTTGGCATCAGGCCACATGACAATAGTCCCCAGTGTGGCTCAGGAGTATAGTCTCTGGAGTGATCCCCAGGGGTGGGTATTATATTCCCCATCCACTCATTCAGGTTTCTATTGTGGGTGGCCAGTGATATGCACTGCTTCCCATGTTTGTGATCTATATTCTATAACATGGACAGTGTCTGGGTTTTGCACATGTCCCATATGCATGTTCTTTGATGTGTGGAAGTGTGCTTGAGGTCTCTGGGGCATGTTGTGTGGACAGATTGGCATCTACTAATGTAGCATTCCTGACCTAATTTGGTGAGACCTGGCTATGTAACTGAGGTAGTGATTGCACCTACATTGACAGTATGATATGGGTATTCAGTGGAGTTTGTAGTGTCTGTCCATACAGGGCATGTGTATAAGGCATGGTATTCCATTTGTGGGTACAGTTGCAGACTCTACAGTTGTTGCAGGTGCCCAGTGGGGAACATGACAAAAAGGCCACTGTACACATTGATTGGGCTACTGAGGGGATGAAACAGGATGCCATGTCCTTTTACTTGTCGGATAACACACAGTCATGAGATGTAACACATCAAAGTACTTTCTGATGTCAGTGGCACTGTTGTGGTCAACAGGCATGTAATCCAATGCAATCGCACTGTGGGTAGTATCTGTGAGGCAATATGCAGGGGAATTACCAATATAGTGGTCGTTGCCTAGCAAAGTGTGTTTGTGTATGAGAAGTGGGTGGAGAGTGGTCTCTGTGCAATAGAAGGGTTGCCTATATTGTTCTCTAATCCATGCTGTCACATTTAGGGCTGTGGACTGTCTACACTAACCTCTATGGCGTTTGACAACTATTGGCCTTGTAATGTGGACATTGTGACATATACTAGGTCCTCAACATAATAATTTAGCAAAACCGACCCCCAATGGATCCTGTTATTACACACACACACACACACACACACACACACACACACACACACACACACACACACACACACACACACACACACTTGCCCTTACTGAATTTCAAAACCTTATCTAGCTATGTAGTGGCATTACAGTGTACCGCAGTTATTGCAAGTGCCACGGGGCTTAGAGGATGGATGGATGGATGTTGTCCCAAGGTACTTCTAAGGTGAGGAACATTACCAGCCCTTGTAAATACTGACATTGGGTGATGTAGTGGGTGAGAGATTCCAAAAAATATTTGACTCTACACACACATTTATATTTGCTAGGGGTGAGATTCAAACCTCTCTCTAACTATCTTTTCGGACCATTATGGTTACACATTTAACACATGCACCACTGACCTTACATGATTGATGGTTGCCAACAGGTACTTCTATGGTGGATGATATCTGCAGGACTGCTAAAGTCAGCCATTGAGATGTGCACTAGGTATAAATGGGGCCAAAATCATTAAGGTATGGACATAGACATGTACACTTGCCAGAGATGAGATTCAAACCCATACCTATGCAGTTATTACTGCTAGAGTGTACCACATTGATCGCACATGCCACAGATCTTATAAGATGGATGCTGCCCGAAGGTACTTCTAAGGTGAGGAACATCATGAGCCTTTGTAAATACTGGCATTGGGTGATGTAGTGGGTGAGAGATTCCATAAAATATTTTACCCTACACACATTTACCACTATCTTTTTGGACCATTATGGTTATGCATTTACCACATTTACCACTGACCCTACATGGGTTAGGGTTGCCGTCAGGTACTTCTAAGGTGGATGATATCTGCAGGACTGCTAAAGTCAGGCACTGAGATATGTACTGGGTGTAAATGGGGCCAAAATCTTGGAAGTGCACACACAAACACTTGCCAGGGATGAGATTCAATCCCATACTTATGCTGTTACTGCTACTATATTGTTCCACATTTATCATACGCACCATGGTTGTGCGAAGGTATCTTTGAAGGTGAGTGACATCAGCAGCAGTGCTAAAAGAAGGCTAAGGGAAGTGCTGTAAGTGTGGATGACCACATAATCAGGTGTCTACAAGGATACACACACTCTCTTACCTTTACACAGTTCCCAAGATCAGGATTGGGACTCCTACCTAACTAACTTGCTACACTATATTATTACACAGTTATCACAAGCACCACAGAGCTTATATGCTAAAGAAGCTGTCCAAAGGTATATTTGAAGTTGAATGACATCAGCAGCAGTGCTGAAGGAGGGGTATGGAAGATTTAGTGAGTGTGAATGGCCTCAACCACATTCATCTAGCACACACACACACACACACACACACACACACACACACACACACACACACACACACACACACACACACTCACTCACAACTATACATTTGACAGGACTGAGATTACAACTGTTACATGGATACCTATTTATACTGTAGTGTTACACAGTTATCACAAGCACCACTGACACTATAGAGCTGAGGGCTAACCAAAGGTATTTCTACAGTGAATGACATCAACACATCATGTGATATAGGCCAATGGGATGTGTAGTGGGTGGGACAGGCCTCATAATAGGATTCTCTCTGTTGCTGTCTGTCTTTCTCTTCCCCATGTCTCTGTGTGTGTATGTTTGACATATTAGATCATGTTGGCCTTAGATATGTGTGCATATTCCTATCCAATGTGTGGGTGTGAAGTATCAATGGTGTACAATTTGGTGTGTGTGCACAGACAACTGCAAATAAATGATATCTGTGGTCCACTGTGTTGTGAGACATGGGCTTCATTTCTCTAAGTGTAGGAGCATGACCAGTATGACCTTCTATATTGAGTGTGTGCATCCATTCCAGGGAGGGTTTGACTCCAGTTCATGGTTTTGTGTGCTACAGATACACCTAGCAAACTGTTTCTGCAGGATATCTGTAGATAGGTTGCCAATATGGAGACACAATGGGCTTAACATACAGGGTTACTGTAACTATTGCTATCTGTGCTGCTTGTGTGACATGTTTGGTTGTAGCATAGATATTCTGACATATGTACTGTTTTACACTGTGATGTGTCATGTCATCATCTACTGACAGTTATCATTCTTTGCTCACAGTTATTTACCGGGAAGTATAAGGTGAATGAAGCTGAGACCAATATTCTAAGGCGTATAGACCACACATTCTGGCACACACCTGCCATTGTGGAGGGGTAGCTACAGACAATAGACTGCTGGTTCTATGTAAATGGTGCAGCACCTTGTTAGTATGCTGGCTGAGGATCCCCTTCTTGTGCTTTTCTCAACTTCATGGAATGGCCATATCCTGCTGGGGCCATACCTCTCAGCTGTATTGATACACCCAGGTTATCTAGATGCAGGACTCCTATATCAGGTCAGTTTACGTTCACATTGTGGTTTAGTAGCAGTTTTGTGGCTATTCATTCATGGGTTTGCAGTTGGGAGTAGTATGGGTGGACATTACAGTTTCACACTTCACACACTCCATGACATCCATGCTTTTACACACCCCTCCCCCATTATTCTCTCCTCCACCTAACATTATGTAAGCAATATCTCAGAGGTATCCCTATAGATGGGCCTTTATTCCAGTAGTATTTATGGCCTGATCCACAGTCCTTACAGTAGGACATGGGGAGGCATGCTACTGGCATTTGTCAACATGGCCTTGCATTTGTTTTCGGTTTACTGTTAGTTTGTTAGTTGGGACCCCCTGGCATTCCATACAATGGCACTATAGGTGAGGCATGGGCCTTTTCCAGAGAACTGTAGGCCATTTGAGAGTGCTGCAGGCCATTTGTTACTGCATTTCTTCATGGGATTGTGGGGGGGAATGTGCACACCTGCAGACTTTAACATTTGGAATGACTGTACTGGTATTTTGGTTACTCTGTTGCCTTCCATTTCATATTGTATTGTGACCTATCATGTAGACAGGAGGCATATATGTAGAGTACACATGTTAGATCATAATAGCATATATTTCAGTTTCAGACGTCTTACCCTTCAGAACTGGAATGCAACTGCCAGACCTGTTGTAGTATGTCTGTGTAGGTCTGGTGGGGGGCTGTTCAGCATTGCCATCATTTGGGGGCCTTAGCCCAGCCTTTCTTCATGGTCATCTACACCTGTCCTGCTGGGTGAAGCTACTGGTGGATAATTGACTCTCACTGACATCCATGTGTGTGACCTATTGACACCCACAGTTCTTTGGGCCATCACATGTACTGCAGTAGGGGTTCTCACCTTGTGTAGTTCTGCCTAGTATGTTGACACCAGTATTTGTTATGAATTTCCTGCTGTCCCATATAGCTGTCAGCTGCTATCCCATTCAGCCACCCAATTCCCTTACATGCTTGCATCCATATCATACATACAAGTATGAGAACATACTAGTACATTCAGTAATTGATAAGAAAAGTGACTTACCTTGTTGATGGGCCGGTATTGAGGCAGTGCTGGAGGGCTGACTATGTTGGATGCACATAGTACACTCCCTGTACATGGCAAAGCTCAGGTAGTGTCATGTTTGGCATCCCTTTTACTGTCTGTGCGAGTTGGAGAGAGGTATCAGTCCCTGGGTCCCTACAGTGTCAGTGTGAGTGCTATGCATGCCTCCTTCTGCTTACAGGGGCAGGCTCAGGATGTTCCTCCTCCAAGTCCCTTTGTTCCTGTGTTGGCCTTGGCAATGGTGTGGGGCTGTGTCACCCTGCCCCATGCTGTTCCTGTTGCAGCTGTTTCTGCAGGATCATATTGTGTAGCATGGCACATACTATGAACATCTGTGTACATGTAGCTGGAGTGTACTGCAAGGCTCCATCGGATATGTCAAGGCAATGGAACCATGACTTGAGCATCCCAAACACACGCTCTACAATGATCCTGATTTGTGCGTGTGCCTCATTATGGTGTTCTTGTTCGGGTGTGTGTGCATTTCTGATGGGTTTCATCAGCCACGGCTCCAGTGCATAGCCAGCATCCCCCACTAGATGGCCATATAGGATGTCCCCCCTGGCAAACACTTGATACAGCTGTGACCAATGCCAGATGTGGGAGTCGTGATAGCTTCCAGGGCTGCCAGCACATGCATTCATGATAATGACCTCAGCATCGCACATGACCTGGCAGTTGATGGAGGGGAAGCCCTTGCAGTTTATGTAGACCCTGCCCTGCTCACCAGGTGGTATTTGATGTGGATGAGCATGCTGTCTATAACACCAACTACCGCGGGGTATTCTGCTATAAGGTGGAAGAAACGCATAAGTGTGGTCAGCTTCTCACGGGTGGTGGGGAAATATATGTGCTCATTGGCATGTTGTGTCATGACATCCAAGAACTGGTGGAGTACCCTGAATGCTGATGCCTGTGAGACCCCATGATATCCTGAATTGGCTTTGGAAGGTACCTGTGGCTAGTATTCTTAAGCCTGGACATACCTTGGTATCCACTAGAATGGGTTCCCCTCTATTAGTTCTGTGTGTAAGGCATGGCTGCCACATCTCAAAGACTTGCTGGAGAATGTCCCTGTCTACCCTATAGCTCTTTACTATCTCCAGCTCATGTGGGCCTTGGTAGGTTACCTTGGGTCTGTACTTCCTTCTCCTCCTCCTCACTGTGGGTCAGTTATCAGCATTCTCCTCCTCACCACTCTCAGTCTCTAGCACATATTGATGGAGTAAAGCAGCAGCAGCCTCTAACATATTTAGTTATTTCTGCCAGTTAAAAATCCCCCCATCTGTGTACACCAGTGGTGTAGAGTTTGTGAGAAAACAGTCTGTAGGGTGTTTGCATGACTTATATTAGTGTGCTGTGCTGCTGCATGTGTAATTGGCTGATTCTGATGCATTCCACCTGCCAGCTATGCTAGTTCTCCTTGATTGCCATCCTACTGCTTTTACCCCTTTCCACTTCCTCCCTATTTATGCCCCGAGGCATGCCATGCATACCCGGTGCTCAAATGCAAACAGTTCTGCTATTTCCTTTTTTTTGTTTTTAGGCCCGTTGCGCGTCACGCACACTTGTTTAGCTAATGTAAGCACTTTTTAGCAGAAATGTCTTTCCCTGGATGCGAACATGCTCTGCATTTCATGGAATAAGACACTACAGCCTCAGACACACCCCTTTCCTTAGCTGTGCTTAGCTAAGGGCAAACACGGGCCACAGAGCTCCAGTGAGCTTACAGCAAGCATGACACACCCCCTTATGAAATCATCCAGCTCTTCTACTTGCACTGTCGTATTGCTGCACCTACACGGTTAGGTACAAGCTGACACTTTGAGGAAATCTGTGATTCAGTATAACTCTCCTAATTTGCATACCCCAGTGTGTAAGTCCTTAGTTACTGCACTTAGACGGACCCTTTCCCCTTGACAATCAGTGCTCCCTTATATCGTTCACATTCTGCATGCCATTGACTATAATGGCAAAATGCATAATTATCTTAAAATTGACTTTTTTCAATTTTATTCTTATTTTCAGCACAATCCCATTTGTGTGGCAGTGTTCTAAGCTTAAATGGCCATGATCGGCCAAAAAAAAAAGTTTAATTTTATAAAAAAATAAACTATTATTAATGCCAATGGCCTTATATTTGGCCATTGGCATGTGTGTTTGACTGCAATACATGCTTTCCATGAGCTGTCCTGCCTCCATTTGCTCAGATGCAGAAATGTATTCACTTACTAACTGAATACATTTCTGCTCTGACACTGTTTCTGCATGGAGTCCAGCCAGCTTTGTGGTTCACAAAATCACCTCATTTGCATGTTTTTTTACCAGCAAATGAGGTGATTTGCATCCCACATGTCTTTCCATGCAGGAACAGTGTAGGGCTGCTTGTGCAGGTGAAAATGGCACTTTTCTGGATTGCTCGGTGGTCATTTTCTGTGCAGGAGCTCATACACTGTAACTGCATGGAAAACGGACGTTTGTGAATCCTGGGTATATTTAAATATTCATAGTCAGCTTCACTTGTGCAAGAAGTAGGCACACAGTCATGATGTCATTTACAGCACAAATGTAGGCTTTCAAAAGTTGTAAGAATAGTCATATGTAAATGAGTTCATAATTGTATGTAAATGAGGAAAAGAATGTTGATGATATGCTTATGATATGGTAATGGAGCCCTTTTCCACTTTTTGTGATTCAGAGCCACAATTTGCTATGCAAGTGCACATTATACACATAGATTATAAAATGGCAAGCATCACTGTTTCCACACAAGTTGCAGTTGGTGAAGATACTCAGAATGATAGGTTGCTTTGTGATTTTCCACTTTGAAACGCTTGTTGCCATGATACTGCAACCTCTTGCAGCTAGTGACTCAAGCTACTCAAGGTATAGGCATTATTAGCAATGTGTTGCAAATTACAGGTTCCTTGTGGACAGAGGCTGCATTCAGGATTTAGTGAACTTTTATGGCTAACAGACTTGACTGGTGGAATGCATGGCTTGCCTATCACTGTGGATGTCAAGGTATGTATAGCTCTCATACTTGCTATGGAAACTTTCCAGAGATAGATTAGTTACACACTATGTATTACACAGGCTTGGGTCTCAAGGATACTGCAGCAGTTCCTCAATGTTATTCTAGCCCTTGTGGATGAGCATATCTACTTTAACCAGACACCACAGGTGAAAGCTCCCAACATGCGTATTTTGTATGATATAGCATGCCTCTCTGATGTACGTAGTGTGATAAATTGCACCCATGTGGCTATTAGCACTCCACCTGATCCATGGAGAGAAAGGTACCACCACTGGAAAATCTACCATTCCATCAGCTGCCAGCTGTTGTGTGATGCACATGACTGTGTCACCAATATCTTTGCTCAGCATCCTGCCTGTGTTCATGATCCCCACATTTTTCTCACAAGTTCACTGGCCTGCCAACTTCCTACATGGATGGTGATGCACGGGTACCTGCTAGGGAAGTACAGCATAATTCACCAAACTCCATCCTAGCTAACAATATACAAATGACAAAACTGTAATGCATAATCACCCAATCTTCATGTGTTCCACCTTACATTTTTTTCAGGTAATGCAGGCTATCCTCTCAAACCATGGCTTATAACACCAGTATGGTACAACACCATCCTGTCACAAACCCACTTATTCTTTAAACAGATGTTTGTCCTGCTTAAAGCTCATATCCATTGACTAGACTAATCCAGTATGACCCAGCTACTGTGTGCAGCATGTTTACTGTCTGATCAGTTATGCAAAATATGAGTCCATGAAGGTTCAGTCCACTAGTGTCATCACTAAGACTGCCAGCAGTACCCTCAGTTGGCTGCATTTCTCTCCTGTGCACCAACTGAAACATGCAGCAGTGAGGACAGTGATGACAGCCAACTGATGGCAGCAGTAAGGCACCCCACTGACAGGGTTGTACATGGTGTGTAGTTGTGCAAGTGAAGTTGTGGCATCAAGTTCACAACTACAGGCCTTGACAGGCACTATGTGACATTGTGAAGTTACAAATATAAAACTTAGTGCATGAAGTGTAAACTGTAAGCTATGCTGTTGAATTCAGGGTTGACTCACACTGTGAATCAGATGCTGCTCCACATAACATACATATATGTACACTTGAAAGAGTCACAGCTGTTATTTGCACAATTGTCCTTGGACAGAGACACACAGCTCTAGGCTCACTGGCATGAGTGGCCACAGATATAGGTGGCATTGTGGACAAGGCATATTTGATGAGATGTACTTAACCTTATGGGGTAAAAAACTCTCACCATAGATATGAAGATGTTCTGTCTTGTTAAATTTTTGTGGTCACCCCTGAATGTGAAGGGATTGTTCTTATTAATTTTCTTTACTACTCCTAAATGTGTGCAGATTTTTTTTTTCTTATTTTTTTCATCTCTATAGGTAGATTTTTTCCACTTCACCCAACATAAGTAAGCAGAGTTCTGTCTGTCTGTCTGTGTGTGTGTGTTTGTCTCTCTCTCTCTGTTTCTGCAAAAAAGGTCTTTTATTTACTTAGTTTTGTTTCTTTTAACCTCTGTAGGTGCCCTCCTTCTTTCTGGTTCCACTGCCTAGGGAGCGAGTTGGTAGATGTAGGACCCCGGTTGTAGAACTCATATCTGGACTGTGTTAAACATAATGCATTGATGAGAGCAGAAAAACACTAAAACATGGCATGTTTAGAGTTAATGGGGTTTGGATATATTGGCCTGAATGTACCCATAAAGACTGAAAAAGTAAAAAGTCATGGGCATTCAGAAGCCATGCAGCTGAAATACTGTTATGCCCTTAAGGGGTCATTCGCATATATTCAATGGTCCGGTCCTCCACTACAGTGGGATTAAGGAATTTCACAATGAAGAGACTTGCTTGCATGGTTTTTCTTGCAGTTTTTTTACTTATAATAGTACTGGGGATCCAGAGTGAGAATGTTTGTTTTCTTGAAAGACTGACAATGAGTTGCTATGGTAGCACGACCTATGTGATAACCTTTAACAGTGGCCTAATGGTACTCTGTAACCAGGACCTGGATTCTGAGGTCCTTCCAAGTGCTGTGACAGTCCAATGATGTGCAATTTTCTGACTCATGGAGGTTTATATTTCCAGGGATGCTTGAGTTGACTGGGCCATCATTACTGTATGTCCAGCATGACCTCCACTCATGTGGACTTGATGTCTGACAACTGGTACTGACATGGATGTTGTGTAAGCAACCATGGTTCACAGGAAAATCACCATGGCATTGTCTATAATCACCAGCATTTCATTATCTTGGTGAAAATCTTCATGTATAACACTCTCACTATCTCTGCCTGAGTCTGAGTAGCACCAGCCTATGCCTGGACAATGCAGTAACAAATTTTCTGCTTCGCAAGCAATGACTTACATATCCAGTTATGGTCATGAAGCTCATCAGGCACCATTGTGGACAGGCAATACATCGGGTATTCTAACCTCTGATACTGTCCTGTCCTTTTCCAGAGATTCCACATGTGGATCTGAGAGACATCTGAATCTTCAAGAGGATGAAGCCCTTCTGCTTAGGGCATGCACCATTGGTACACTACCTATGGTCCAGCAATGACCTGAATGTTGTCATCAACGTGTGGTTGAGGTGGTCTCCTTGTGTATAACTGCCACTGCCCTCAGCCTGTGTCAACAGAATGAGAGTAATGGTGCTATCATGAACTGCCATACAGGTGTAACATTAGCCTGTTGACATCACCCATACTGTACCACTGATGTAGTTGTTGAGAGACCGCTGAACAAATGAAAAAAATATTTACCATTGTGTGCTACACTTCTCTTGCATATGTATGTGCTTACACATTAAGCTTTATGGGTACATTTATGGAAAATGTTGCATCCCATGTGATGTTTCTGTGTGTTCAAACACCATTAATAATACCGCTGTATCTGCAGGAGAGACATTCACAGAGATATGTACTAATGCAGTCTGAACAGAAACTGGGTAACTGTTCAGATGTTCAAATGCAAGTTAGACATACTGTTGTACATGCTGAGTGGCCAAAGCTGCTAGTGTCGAAATCACTTTGAATTGTGCATTGCCATCCACATCACTATCAAAACCATGACCATGAAGGGATTGTGAATACTCAACTTCAGGTTTTAGGCTTTGCCCTGTGGAAGGACTCCCACTAGTGGCTTCATAAGCAATGGAATTCTGTCAGGCTTTACTGTTGGTACAGGATGCCATATTATTTGCTCTCTTTTTACTCTGTGCAAGTGGCTGGTTCTATCCTTCAGTGACATTTATAGCTGCCAGCACCTGGTTCCACTGTATTCTCTGCCTGACCTTCTTTGCCAAAGAGGTGGTGGACAAAGGTCCTAAGTCCATCTGTTATGAGTTTATTTTCTATAGTTGTGACCTTATGTCTATCTTTCTCCATGCTGCTATGACAGGTGGATCCTAGCATTAGCACAGTTGATATTACTAGTTGTGGGACTGACCTATACCACTTGAAATAACATAAAACAGGATCTGAAAAGTAAAGAAGACAATATTTACAAGTGAAGTGCTTTCCTCCTGGTACATGGACTTTATCAGAACAAAAAACAACATTCATTTAAAACAGGTATATAAGTAACACAATTAGCACTTTCCCACAGTGATCCATTAAAAACAACACTTACGAAGTACACAGCTAAATCCTTACATCTAACTCATTACAGTCAAAAAGGGGTAAATTAAAAAAAACATATATTAGTAAAACATTACAAATAATACATTGATTTAACCTTTAAAACACTACTGATCACAAGCATATCATTTAAACCCCATCCTTCAGTAGTGTTAGAACCAGTTGCCATTTAATTCGTTCAATTCCAGAACATAATTCAAAGGACCACCCCTGATGCCTATGGCTACATGGTCAATGGCAAAAACTTAAACTTATGATTAACATGTAACTTAAGGTTCTTACACAGTGTGCTATGTTCATCTTTATTTTTTATATCATATAAATGTCTATAAATCCTCACCTTTAATGATTGCAACAGTTTTCTAACATAAAAGCTGGGACACTGTTGGCACTGTGCCACATATACCACACATTTACTAAAGCAATAGTATTATTTATGTACATCAATTTTACCATAACCCTTATTGTAAAAAGTGGATCCTTCCATAATAAAACTGCATTGATTACAGCGTATGTATTTATTCATACCCCCAAATTTCCCCTTTGGAGTTAGTGTTTTCCACCAGTGCCTTAAAACAAGTATCCTTCCTACTGATAAATTTTGGTTGTGGTCCTCCCACTTCCAAATATTCCTTATTTGCTGTAGAAATAAGCCAATTCTGATTTATAACACTTCTAATGTCATAGAAAACTAAATTAGAAGGATAAAAGCTCTGTCACATTGAGGATTATCCACATCCAGAGCCACCTTGGTACAGAGTTTACTCTTCCCTAACAAAGGATAAAAAATTCCCTTAAGCCTTTTGCCTCCTTCAAAATCGGACTAGTAAATCTACTGGGTTAACCTCTCAATACCAGCATGGCTATCAATTTTGAACATTTGTCCCTAAAAATATCCTCCTGTGAGATCATTTGTGAAAGTCTAACCAGTTGGCCCTTGACTAAAGATCTTTTCTGATGTATAGAAATTACAGTGAAGCTGTGAATAAGTTGGTTTCCTAAAGATATTGAACTCAAAACTACACAACTACCTATTTTTATAAATCATTACATCTAAATAATTATTATGCTCATAGGACCAGTTCATAGTAAATCTTAAAAAAACAGTTGTATTATTCAAATATTGAAAATTTTCTCTAATTTATCAATGGTATCAGACAATAACAATACAATGTCATCTAAAAAGTGGTCATATAATGACCAACAATTGTTGTAAGGAAAGGAAAACACAACTTTGTCTCTTAATGTGCCAAAACAATATTGGCAAAACAAGGGGCTAAAGCAGTGCCCATGGCCATGCCTGGTTGTTACCTAAATATCTGGCCTTCATAATAAATAAAATTACTATCTAATACTATCTAATACCATACCCATTTGGGTCTGTAATGTTTTTATATGACTATGACTAGTGCCAACAATGTCCCAACTTTTATGTTGGAAAAACGATGCAACCTTTAAAGGTGAGGATTTACATTTAGATGAAAATAGTACACTGTATAAGCACCTTATGTTACAAGTTAACCATAAGTTTAAGTTTTCTGCCATTGACCATGTAGCTGTGGACATCAGGGTGGTCCTTTGAATGATGTACTGGAATTGAAAGATTTAAAAAGGCAATTGGTTACTAACACTACTGAAGGGTGGGGCTTGAATGACATAGTTGTGATCAGAACTGTTTTAAAGCTTAAAACCATATATTATTTGCAAGGTTTTCCTGATATATATTTTGTTAATTTACCCCCCCCCCCCCCCCATGGATCATTGATTTGCTAAAAAATAGGATGTTTTACTTTTTAATTGTTATGGGAAAGCATTAATTGTGCTACTTTTATATACCTGTTTGAAATGAATGTAGTTTTTTGTTCTGGTGAAGTCTATGTACTACTGCAAAAGCACTTAACTTGTGATTAAAGAGTGTGTTCTTTACTTTTTGGCCCCCTTTTTACTATGTTTTTTTTTTTTTGAGTGCTTTATAGTTATACCACTTGAAACAGAATCTGTACTCCAATCCAGGCTGCACCTAGCAGTATTATATCAGTCTCCCAGCTTTGTGGGTGTCTGTGTGTTTCTGTGTCAGAACACTGTGTATAATATGCATTTCCATTACAGTATGTATCAATAAAATGTGTTATAGTGTGTGTGTGTGTGTGTGTGTGTGTGTGTGTGTGTGTGTGTGTGTGTGTGTGTGTGTGTGTGTGTGTGTGTGTGTGTGTGTGTGTGTGTTATATGTGGGAAGTGTGTCTGGTGTTTTGTGAAGTGGTACATTTAAGGAAAGAATGTTTTTATAACATATTGTGCAGGACTGTGGTTACAGGCAGTGGCAAGACTAAAGTTAGAGTTTTTGCACATGGCAAGAGTATGGTGGCATTTCATCTCTGGCTGTCTTTCTTCCCTTCTTTCTGAGCCTTGCAAACTGTGTGATCATCCACACCTGTCTGCTTGAGTTGTTACATGTATTTCATCTTAAAACTCAAGTCTTCCTTAATTATAATCCCTACCCTTGCTTTCCAATATCATTCCTCATCTTCCTCTTACATATTGGAAAAAAAGGAGGGGCTTTCATCACCAAAACAGTTAATATGCCCTTCTCACTCACTTCCTTGTGTTCATTCCGCAGTTTTATCCTGTGTTTTCTTTGCCTTCTCATTCCTGTTTTTATAGGTTCATAGCTAATTACTAGGTTAGCTGCCATTGGGGGCCATTTTAAGTCTAGCCAGTTTCCCTTTTTGTGCCTGAAATAACCTACCCATTTGGTTACAGATTGGCTTTACCCATCGCATGGCTGATAATTTTATATTACTCCTATTAAGAACAACTGGGATCATACCATAGATAATCTTAGGGGATCCATGCATGGAATACAGCATTTAGTAGCTGCCTCTGTCCACTAGTAGTGCAATGGGCAGTTCTAGGGTACATTTTCTGTTTCCCATCCATAAATTTAAGTTGCACTTGAAAATGGACAGATATTAAATTTGTTTTATTTGGATGGGGAGTCTGCTCCACAGCAGTGGTATCCTTGTCAAAATATAGCAGTCCCTCCAAACCATTCTGTTGATATTGCAGAAGACATTTACATCCCCTACACTAAGTATTTCTGATGTCATTTGGCTTGCTGATGTGCAGTACATCTATCAGTAATGTGTCAAAGAATGTCCTGTAAGCCAGACACAGGTCACTTCTTAACACTCTGTAGGATACCAAATATGGTAACAGAGCTTTGACTCAGTCTATGTAGGGCATGTTGTTTAGGCCTTGTATCCTTTAGTAAGATATCTCTATGGGCATTCCAGTTGTTGCATGTGTCTGGACAGATACATGTCAAAGAGGGCATTGTATTCAAATGATTGACCTAAATAAAAGCTGAGTAAAGGGGGACAGTGACATCCTTAGATCTAAACACAGTTCCTTTGTTTATAAAGTGTGCAGTATAGAAGGACTTTCTTTTAACAATTGGACAAAAGTTAGGTCACTGTCCATGTAAGCTGCAAAATCCTGAGCAATTGGATCAACTCTTAGGGGCATACTGTCAATGTGGTAGTTTCTCGGGTAGATAACTTCCCAAAGGATGCAATAATGCATTTTTTTGGCATTTAGTTTCAGATCTTAATTTTAAAACCAGTTATTTATTTGAAACAAACCTATCTGCAGGATGACTAAATCATTCGGGGATTCAATATCTGCTCATAGCTTACAGTCATCTGCTCAGTGAGCCACAGCCTTTTGGTTTGGCTTTTACTTCAGAAAAGTAGATGCCAAACAGGAGAGGTCCTGGCACAGAACACTGGAAGACTCCACTGGTGACTGGTTTATTTGTGGAGATAACTTCCCTTTTTTGATTATCTGTATCCTATCTGTGATACAGTTGGCAATCAAGTGGGTGACATAAGGGTTTATCTCCAGTTTATTTAGCTTTTCTATGATGCCTGACTGTGGAATTGTGTCAAAAAACTGGCCAGGCTGATGTATTTGAGGTGTACTGTTTTGTCTTCATCCATTGCTTTAGTGACTTTTTCAAAAAATTCAGCATGTTGAGTAAACACGACCTGCTCTTAATGAATCCAAACTAAGATGGGCCAGTGTCTGGAGGTTCCCTATGTCTTGATTGATTAATTCCATGATAGGTCTTCCCATAGCTAGTTTCCCCTACCTTATTATTTGCCTCCTTTACAGCCATATGAAATTAATGAACTGGTGTCCCTCAATGGATGCCTTCATAGGAAGGCTGATTATGCAGTGGATTTATATGCATATCTGCAATGCTATATCTATATCAAGGTACACAACATTTTGGAGTGAAATCTCATGATATCTGCAGAAGACCAGCCTTCTTAGCTTCCTTACTGAGCTTATGAAGTTGCAGCTGAGTTTCACATGTGCACATCTTGTGTACCTGTGCAGGACATTCATGCATGCTTTATTTGACTTGCACAGTTTCAGCATGCTCAAATATGCAGCATTTGCATTCTAAAATCATAAACCTGGTTGCTGAGTGACTTGATCTCCTGTACATTCTATGAATATAAATACCAGCATCGTTCTAGTCTTCACAGACTAACCTATGAATTCTATTCGTATTCATAAAATGTTATCAGTCAAAGTTGTTATTCTGTAATAAAAAGAATCTTCTAACTGTATTACTTTTGTTTGTGAAAAGTAAAAACATGCATATTTTCTTTATATGATTTGCTTGGAAGATGGGATACTAGACAAACTAGATGACTGAAAGTACAATACTATTTTGTAGTAGCTGAAGTAAAATTACCCTGCTTATAAGACAGCATATAATATTACAGTCATTACATTTGAGTCTAATTTTTATATAAAGTTCTGAGTATTTATATACTTATGTGTAATGCATGATGCCTTTTTAAGTTAAAAAGAAACAAAGAAAATGAATCCTCTTTTGCTTTTCTTAATTTACTCATTATACAATGTATGAACACAGGCATTTTCTGTTGCATTTCTTATTTATTTTGTTTCATTTTGAGTTATTTTCATGTTCTCCATCATGTTGATTTATTACATTGTGCTGTACAACTAATGGACTGGAGATCATTTTGGTGCACATATCTAGTCTTTTATGTGTTAAATATACTTTGTGAATAAAATTCAGGAGTGCTTGTTTTGAGCACTTAGTCATTGTACAGTTAATGGACTGTATCATATTCCATTTCCTGAATTCTACTTTTTGAATCCATTTTAAAGTAAAATGGGGAAGAAACATTTATTTCTTCTCAGTTGCTGAAAAACAGACTCTCTCATGGACTGTTGAACAGCTTTTGCTGTTCATTAAATTACTTTTGGCTCTGAAACTATTTCAGCTTTCAATGAAAACAACTGGAATTAAGTTGGCTTGCATTATGAAAAAGATGTTATATTATTTATCTAATCTGTAAAGAAACTTACCATATATAGGTTATAATTGTATATCAGATCTTTCAAGGACTCAGATGTTATTTATATTGTTTATGTTTATGGGATTTCAGTTATAGGCAGCTATACAGGTAAGAAATAAATCGTATGAAAATATTTAAGAAAGTGGTTTGATGCTAATGTGCTGCTTGCTGTCTATGATTTAAAACCAAATCTGAATCATAAGCAATAGCACAAGTTCCGATTTGCTAGGTCCATCTTCACCATTCAGATTTTTTTTTTTAACATTTATTTACCAGGAAAGTCTGACTTGGAACAAAGCCAATTTTCAGCAGAGGCCCAAGGAAAAATGCTCCAGATGCATGTCTTTGTAATGTGGGAGGAAACCCACACAAACACAGGGAGGACATGCAGACTCTGCACAGAAAACACTCCAGCAAAGAATCAAACCAGAGAACCTGTTGCTGTGAGGCAACAACACTACCACTGCACCATCCAGATGAGCTGTAATAGTGATATTCCACCAATAATTTAATTAGAAATGGTAACCGTATATAGATCATTTTCAGTGCATCTCAAGAGCTAAACACATAAGGTAGTATTTCTTAAATGGAAAGAGCGAGCTGTCCAAGGAGAGCATCAGGCATACCTCACAAAATCTTAGAGCAAGAAATCTGGACAAAGCCATAAATAATGGAGATACAAAGGCTCAAAAGTAGGACCACTTTTCAAATATTGCTCTAACAAACTTAGAAAATTTATACAATGACAGGTTTTGCATTAGCATGAATTTTTTGAAGGGTATGAAGTCTGAAACTCAAATGCTTCCCATTATTTTTTGACTTCAGCCCTCAATGATTTGCCTATGGTTTGGCAGAAAACCACAATTTTATGAGAAACAGACCAAAAGTATGAGGCAAAAATCTGGACATTTTGCTTAAACCTGTACAGTTGAGAGGCATGGCACCAGGTAATGCTGAAAAGACTGCCTGTTTAAAAAAATATATCTTCAGTATTAATTTTACATGGAATCTGGGTAGATGCAGAAGTGTAATAATCAAAAATTGTGTTAATTTTATTCTAAATCAGTTTTAAAATTATAATGTAATAGTCCAGGATTCAAGTGTGTGTGTGTGTGTGTGTGTGTGTGTGTGTGTGTGTGTGTGTGTGAGTGTGCGCACATGTCAGGGAGGCATTTGGATTTGTACAGTATGACCTGTTTTTCTGTAGATGTTAGTGCTTAAATTTTAACTATTTTTAGATTATTTTGGTTCCAAGCATAAGGTGTTTCATTACCTAAAAAAATGTTAATGGCTTGGAAATTTTTTCTAAAGCTTAGATTTAGAAATGAAGGTTCTTGAAACTTTTTTAGTTTATTAGCTTAAAACAAGCCAAAAATAGGAAGTAAAGAAAGTAACATATCATTAAGGACAGTAATCAGTGGTTTAGATTATGTTAAAAGGAACGCGCACTGTGACTGCACTTCCAAGGAAGTAATATATGGTGCTAATGTTAAATATGCTCACACTTCTACATAGGTAAGATAGAAAGAAATTTAAAAAGCCATAGTATAATGAGGAGGTTATTCTCATCAAGAAGTCCCAGAAATCTCCTGTGCTATTATGCTATGTGGAACATGCACCATAAATAATATAAATAAATAGTATTTATTCATTTTAATTATATGAATGTTAGCTTTAAAAGGAAAATTGCAAATGTATGAAACAGCTGAACCTTCTGCTAGACCAGGTTAAGGACTGAAATTCTTCTTCACACCATTTTAACTGCATAGTGTTCTACTGATAATTTTCTGATTGGGTTGAATGTTGATGTTTTTATATCATTAACATTCATCATGTTTCCTTTTGTTAAAAAAAACTGCTAAACATTTTTCAGAATAATGAATGTGAATATTTTACCTGCCATTTTAAAATGCTTTTTAGCTCAGAGACACCTGTTTTCACCAGAGAATACAATCAGACAACATAATCTTTGCACATGATATCATAGCCTTTGTGTTCAACATAGAATTGTGTTTCTTGATGTATACTTGCATTGTATCTATAGTGGTAATGACTGTGAGTATTATGAACAACTGTTGATATATCCTATAGTCTGTAATATCAAGGCAAAATGTTTTTCTTGTTGATGTTTTCCATTTTGTCAAAATCTGCAGTACTTATGTGATCCTTGACTACATTTTGTGAATGTTACCCATCTGGAAGATGAATATTCTGATAGCAGAAATATGTCTTTGTTGCATGAGGGAAAATAAAGACATATTTTCCTTCTTGCTTATTTACTTGTAATACATTTTGAAGTGACAAACATTACATAAAACTTTCTGATCTTCCTAACCTTGATTCACAGCTGTTGTTCAGACTTCACACATCTGGCGAAGCTAATGTTATAGCCCATGCTGTATATACCCAGTATTTTGATGTAGCAGATTACAGATTGAACCATCAAGTGATCAAAGTACACACTTCAGGGCATTCCAATCAATTACACTGCCATCGAGTGTGAGGCTCAGATTTTCTACAGCTGAGTACCTTGAGGCAGTGATAAGCAAAAAAACACTTTTGAAATGAAATCGGTTTCTGCACACCAGTGTTTTCTTTAAGAGTTCTTCATTTCTGAATAAAATGCATAACACAGTAGGAAACAATTTAGCCTTTAAAGTAAGACCTTAGTATTCCACTCCATGATATTACTTAAATGTATGGGAATTTCACTCCTATTGATTAATTGAAAAAGACACACAGTACATGTATGATCTAGAAACTATAAAGTCACTCAATATAATCATGTTAGCCATTTAAGGTGCTCTACTGTCTCATCCTGTGAAATTCCAGAAAAATAAAACATAATTTCTTATTGAGAATTATGCAAATATATGATGATGAATGCATCATAAACCCAATACAGTGTAGTGTGTCAAACACTTTGAACAAAGAGGTGGAATTCTGATGTAAGAAATACTGTTACTGTCAGGTAACACGTAATTTGTTTATCTTCAGTTGTACATCAATTAAGGAAAACAAATAGCTTATAAACAAGTTTCCAAAAGTAAATTCACTAACAGGTTTAAATCATGTATGAGATATTTTAAATAAGAAAGGAAATAACTGACATACCTCCATGTTTTCAGAATATCATGAATATATTAATATGGCAAAAATGCTTTTTATTGTGTGTATGTAAACGAAAGTGAATTTTAAATGAAAAGTTACATGTTTTTTACATGACTGTTTCCATATGTCATAAACAACTTGGTAAGAACTTACAAAACCTTGTACGTGAATACAAGGGGTATTGGCAATTACATTCTAGGTGGTGTGGCTACCAGTGTGGGTGTGAGAAGAAAATGTAGTAATAACCAAGCAGCACATGTAGCCTGTACCTAGGAGAACAGCTATCTCCACCCCCCACTTCACAAACTGTTCCTGCAGAAAATATAGTTCAGTGGATCTATACATATAGATTAGCGAAAGATACCAAAATCTGTCAGAACAGCATTCAGATCATGTGCGCATTGCATATGGAACAGCTGTGATTATTTGGGTTTGACATTTAATCATGTAGTAACATTTGGTCAAGACTAGAAACTATTCAAAGCCTCTACTGGATAAAAAAACTACTACTACTACTATTAATAACAATAATTAAAAGCTTTTTTTTTTCTGGAGAGCGAGGCTTCCCACACCACCTCATGTTGTTGCTTTTTCTCCCCTAAGTATTTCATTTAAATTCTAACTTCATAGCTGCACAACTACAGACAAAATTAAAAAGCCCCGATACTTTGAATTACTGACATAGTGTAGCACACTAATAAAAACATCCTGGCAATGATCTTTTCAATGAAAAACAATCAAGCTACAAATTGTGGTACTGTACTTAGGTTACAGGATAATCCACTTTGCACTTAACTAGTGGTAGGGAAGCTGTTTCATTCTTGAAACTGCTCCACACATCGACAAAATGCCTAGTCCACAATATTTTCCATTTTACCATAAAAACAAGAGTTACCGACCCAGTAACAGAACAAGCTCTTGAACCAAAACTTCCTAAAGCTGTTTCATGTTATTGCAATTACATGTTGCATGTAGAAACACTGCACTAAGGCCCCTTCTTTGAGGGTGAATGCTACTGATTCATTCATAATGCTATAAGGTACCACATGCCAAGAATCATATTCAAAGTTTTACTATTAAATCAGATCTGGTGGCAGGGACAGCAAAAGCCATGACTAATACCAAGGTGGCATATATTTGATTAGCAGACCAGATGCCTGATAGAGCTGGCAGAAAGAAAAAAAGTGAAGGACCGGTGCTCACTCTTCTGTCTTAAGGAAGTAGTGGATGAGATGCCTGCATGGAGGTATATGTGCAGAGCACAAATTACTAGTGGAGAACAGGAAAGATACCTGCAGTCTTGTGACTGGGTAAGAACTTCCTGCTTTTCTAGCATGGCACCCACTGCACATCTCACTGAAAGGCAGCACTAGCTGATTGTCCATGTGAACGTGGGGAACAGGAGGAGGGTGCTTCACTGGATCTGAAGCTGGCCCACTTCCTTACCTACCGATTCCCAAAAGAGAAGGAGCAAAAGCTCTAGTATCTATCTCAGTGCAGGAATGAATGCGCTGTAAGGCACAGGGGTCTATATATCTATATCTATATCTATATCTATACTTTTCATATCAACTGCCTCCAGCTGTTGATTGGTCTGCTGCAATCACTCTGCCCATTTGTTTCATCATAGGGTGTGAGCCAGTTATGGATGCTACCATTCAGTCAGCCATCAGGATGTTGTCTGGGAAAGGCACTAACTTTCTTTCCTACCAGCTGACATGGAAGTCTGCTATGCCTTCCTTTGTGAGCATGCACATTTCCAAACAAGCAGCCTGAAGGCTATATCACCCATGTGCAGTTTGTCAGAGCCAAGCATGTCCAGAGTGTATAGTAGGTGTCAGAATTACAGTGAAGCAAACTGCCTGTGCTGTCTCTTCCTCCAAAATGGGTGAGCCAGCATCACCTGCTCATTCCCATTGTCCACCGTCCAGCTCCAGCAACTCCATAACCACTACTTCATCTCAGGTCATCTAGATTCTGGTCAAGGCTTCATCCCTGCTTGTTGTCACAGAGCCAGGCTAGGCTATGGGGAAAAGTTAATCCAGATGGGCAAATCAGATCCATAGTGTTTTGTCTCATATGGTAATACTCTGAGAGAGGAAATTCCATCTCTGATAATGCCAAGGACTGTTTAATGTGCTGCTGTTGTTTGAATCCTGCAAAACTGTATTTTTATTTGAGTAATGGGGTGATGATTTTTAAAGCTTAAAAGGAAGCATACAAACACATACACACACACACACACACACACACACACACACACACACACACACACACACATGTACTATATTACTTAATAGCATTTATAGGCAGAAATGCAACAGAGCATCTTGTAACTCTGGGAGTAAACACTGATATTACAGCAGGTCCCGCTAAATCACCTGACCCATCACAATCCCGCACATTCTCATTGCTAGATGAAACAAAATTCGTTCCAATTTCAATATGATGATACTGTTCTCAAAGTAAACATGAGATATCATGACTGCATACATGACCAAGGGTGATGTCACTAATGGTCAAAACTTATTTCAGAACCATATTTTCCTTACTGCGGTGCAGTACAGACATTAATATATCAAAATACCATTAAATTGCTGTGTGAATTATGTCACATTATGAACTGTAACTAAAACTGATAGCTATGTGTGAGAAGAAGGGAAAACTCAAAAATGCATTTTTTTATTTATTAGTATGTGTAAAAGAGCAAATAATTTGTCTGGTAAAAGTTATTACACTGCTCGTGATCTGATATTAAATAACCTTATTACAACCATTTGGGCCATTGTAGTTCACTAAAATATGTTTTTCAGGGAACTGTGCCACCCAGATTACTTCACATATGCATTTTTTCATCTGAGATGGTAAGATCTCAGAAGTAGTATATACGGAGGGGGGGGGGTTTAGAGATAGAGCTCTGCGTCAAGGACCTGCAGAAAAATGTCAACATCTGTGAAACTACTTTGAAATTATACTTCAGTTTGTCTGTATGGCATCAGTCAGAATGAACAGTAGAACCATGGAGTCAATCTGCCAATGTCTTTGTCAATCAGATCAAGAGTGCTGTTACATGGAATGAAAGTTTTTGATCTGTGTTTGTCTTTAGGAGCCTTCTCCATTTTGCCAGCCATAAACCACCTTTATAAATTCAGATGAGCTTTGCAAGTTGTGAGATTCTACTTATCAATACTGATGTTAGAGATTGCTTTTTCGATTTTCTCCACGTGAACTAATAACTTTAAAAATGATTAACAGAATTACTTTTTTTTCTATGATCGATTTGCAGAGAAATTGTTTGTTCCCAAAATTAAGTTAATATTACATTGTTGGCATTGTCCTGTGACTGCACAAGTCATTGTGTCATTTCTCTACTGCATTTCACTACTGCTACTATCTATCTGCTTTGTCTTTTTTGCTATTAGGGATGGTAGGTTTCATTTGCTAATGTATTGTGTTGGACTGCTTACTTATTTCTGCACTGAGTTCCTTAGGGCATATATTAACCTGACTGTAATAACCTTCTGTAAAAGGCCCAGGATGTTGGGTTTGCTCAACTACTGGTTATTTTGTGAACTCTTAGACCCATATTAAATGATAGTAGACTTGTCTACTCTTCATTCTGCTTTAAGTGACTGTTTTACTTTTTGTATATTCAGTGATTATTTCCTAGAACCAAACAGAAATGGTAATATATCAGTATACTACGTTTGTGTACTGATCATTTCAGTTTGCAATCATCTTTGAGAATGCAATGAATACATACAGATGTTTTTTTAAAATATAAAATTCTGGTAGCACGTGTTAGTCTATACTAGAAGTTGCTAGAATATTAGCTTGCCTATCCTCTGTCCTTTCATCTGTGACATATTGATTTGTTACACATTCTAAAAATTGTTTGTATTATAGAGCAATGAAGCTCTTATAGGTTCATAGGTTCATAGGTAGGTACTAGGCTATCGGCCCAAGGGCCTAAGTAAGCTTAGCCAGCAAGGTTCCCTGGCTTATGTAACCCAAGAAAGTTAATTTCTTGTGCTCTTGTCGAGCAGAGCCACAGAAGTGATCCCCAGGGTGTATTTCCTATTTCACATCCACTCACCAAAATTTTTCTTGAAGAGTGCTAATGAGGAACATTGCTTGACATAAATGGGTAGCTTGTTCCAGAATACGGGAAGTCTCTGGAACAGGAATCTATCCCTCCAGCATGTCCTGTTTATTGAGGTGACAGGGTTTAGGTCCGTAGAACATGTAGCTCAGAGGGACTGGGTTTTCTTTAGGTGTAGTATATCCATTAGCTCTGGGTTTAGCATAGCTTTATATGTTAGGCAGAGATCTCCTTGGAGTAGGCGATATGCGACAGAGTAAAGCTGGAGTTTTTTGAGATGGTCAGTGTAGGGCATCATTGCACTTTTTTGAAGGCTTAAGTACATGAATGTAATGGTACATGACAGAAACAGGAATTAAAGAATTGGAAAGTAGGTGATATCTGGTGGTCATTAGGATAAAATGCCAGTAGCCCTCTGAATTAAAAAGTTATGACATGGAATATACTGCACAGTTAAAATATTAGAAGAGTGAATGACATAAAATGACGTAAAATCATATTCATGGGGTTATTTAGTTTTTATGAGACACACTAGGCAATGGAGATGTAAATTGTTAATATTAGCCTTTTTTCTAAATGTAGGAAGTGGAATTTCATTGTCACAGTTAAACCAACTCTTGGCACTCAGCTGTTGAATCTTGATGTTGAAGATTGCTGTGGTTTTGATTTCTTTGTGCACTGGCTTCTGTTTATTTTCCTCACATGTCAGTGATACTTGTATGTTTATAAGGAGGGGCTCTATGGCACTGGCCAGTGACATCATTTTAATACTGGATTCATGCTCAGCATTCAACTACACATTCATCTTTTAGAATATAATGATGCAGGCATTTAAAGGCAGTTAGCCTGCCAGACAGGGTATAGTAACCATAAAATGCCCATTGGGGATGGCATAATTCAGCTGAATTATATCTTTGTGTCCAGTTCTATCATGAGAGTTTGACCCAAAACATGATCATAAGACAAGTCCCTATGTCAGTCAATGAGGCAAATAATTCTTTTTGCATGGTATTTGGACTTGTTCAGTTGTGGAACCCTGAAGTTGTGAAGCTTCTTACAGAATGTATACCGCAGATACTGATGCATAGCTAGTCCTATCACAGCACATCTGTATTTTTGTAAAAGACAGTAAATGAAAGGGCCACTTGAGATTAGTGGAGATAATCAGAGAAGGTGGATTTGTGTAAGGAAGAGGTGTGTCATTGGGATATACTTCCTAAATATATTAAGATGGAATTTACAGGGTACTACACCATGTTAAGACAAGAATACTGAGAATTCAAAATGATAAAGTGATCTTATTTTCCCTAATGACAAAGTGTTTTAGTCATTTTTGCTGTACCCAAGCAAACCTGAAAATATATGTTCATAAAGGCATAGGAGGTTACTAGGCTAATGGTCCTGGGGTCCCTTACAGGCCTAGCCAAGATTTTATCCCCAAAAAAGAAACCTCAGTCAACAACTGTCGCCCCTATCAATGAGGGGAAAAAGGTGGAACCCCTGGGACAAATTTGTGGTTTCCCATCCACTCATCAAGGTTGTGCTTGAAGAGGCTCAGCGAGGTACTGTTTGACATGTATGGGCATTTATTTCCGGAGATGGGGCAGCCTCTGGAAGACAAACCTGTCTTTCGAGCAGGTTTTGTTGATGTCGCATATTAGATTTTGGCCTATTGAGTGGATAATATGTGAGGAGTTAGACTCATGGATGTGGAGCAGCTGTAATAGAGCAGGGTCCATTACTGCCTTGTAAGCAAGACACAGCTCACCTATGAGCAATCTGTTTGATACTTAGTAGAGTGATAGTGATTTGAGCCTGTCCATATAGGACAGGTGTTGGAGGCCATGGATTCTCTTTGTGAGATTTTCTGTGGCTTTTTCAGTTGGTGCAGGTATTTGGAGAGGTACATAACAAATGGAGCATTATACTCAATGAAAGGTCTGATGAGGGAGGAGTACAGAGAGGTAGTTGTCTAACTGATATCCATTTTGTCAACAATCCACTTATATAAAAGTAAAAGTAAAACAAAAGTTAGTCTTCCATCTATTACCTTATCTCTTACCAAATATAATCATTTGAGGGGCTGCACAGGTTGAGTGAAATAGCAGTTTTGCTGAATGCTATTACTGAAATGGTCCTTGATCGCACAGTTAATTATCAATATCTGATTCCTGGTATGCAGAATCAAGATACAGAGGTCCCTAAGGATGCCTAGCCTTAATAATTGTAGGGACTGTTACACCTGATTATTTCTCTTCATCAGAATAAGGGCCACCTTTCAAAGCCCTTTTCCTCTGTTTATGCCAAGTACTGTCTGTAAAGCTCACTTGAGAAACAGGATAGTTGGATAACATTATGTCCAAACAGACGGAATGGTATGTAGTACAACACAACAGCAAAGCAACATAATGCAAGATCATATACAGAAATATAAAGTTTCCCAACTGAGATATCAATAAGAGTAAATGGAAAACAAAATAGATAGATAGATAGATAGATAGATAGATAGATAGATAGATAGATAGATAGATAGATAGATAGATAGATAGATAGATAGATAGATAGATAGATAGATAGATAGATAGATAGAGATAGAGATATAGACAGATACATATAGATATAGACTGATAGATATAAAATGTTGTGGAGAAAATAGTGTAGGCTGTGTAGGTAGAAAGGAAATATATAATAAATCATTACCATTATCAACCTACTTTCTTCCATTTTTCTACATGGGGTCATGGCATTGCATCAACTGTCATCACCATCTTCCATTCAATGCTACTCTCCTACCGTCTACAATATTATTCTTTGACTATCTCAGGTCTTCTCTCTTACAATCCATCTCTTGGCTGGATATTTTCATTTCCACTTCATTTATTCCTGTTTCTCCCAAATCTTCTTCACCAAATTGTCTTCTGCTTTCCTGCACACATGACCAAACCACCATAATCTGTTCTCCTTGATCTTCTCTGCAGCCGGCCTACTTTGGCTTCTGCTTTGATATACATATTTCTTCATTTATCCTACAGCATGCATCCTACTACCCTCATCTCAGGTCCTTCATAACTATCAACTCAAGCATCTCCAGCTGCTCTGCCTTCACTGACCAGGTTTCTGTGCCACATAGAAACACCGGTTCACCACTGATTTGTGCACCTTACTTTTCAACTTCTTTAGCGTGCTTTTGTCACACAATTCCCCTTACAATCTGTGTCATTTAGCTCCAGCACCTTTAATTCAGTAGATGGTCCCCCTTTATGCAGAGGGATGACTGTTGCTGTCCTGCAGTCTATCTGGACAAAGCCAGTCCAAAAGATGTGGTTAAATAGGGATACTAATGGCCTGATTAGTCCTGATTTAAGCGGTTTAAGAGGCATCCTGGTATATTGTCAAGCCACACTGAAGCCACGTTTTTATCTTTACAGAGTGCAGAGGCAACCTGTTCTTTGGTAATATTTGGCAGTGGAATGGTGGAGGGTATTTCTTAGGGGAGAATTGGGGGTTATGGAGAGGTGAAATTTGAGCTGAATTTGTTGGCCAGCAAATTTGCTATTTCTTCTGGCTGAGTATAGATGATGCCTTCTCCAACTAATTCCGCACATTGTTGGGTGTTGCCCTTAAGATTGTGGAAATAACTGAAAATGCCGTATGGTGGTTATCCTTAGCTTTGGAGGCTATTTTTACCTCAAAGTCTGCTTTCCGAGACTTTAGTTCCCTGATTCACTTGTTTAGACTAATGAGGGATTTTCACTCTGTTGTGCATATTCCCTCTTACTTCTTGACAGGATATATTTTCTTTTGTCGTACAACCTATTAATACCAGGGGTCTATCAGGACAGCTTGTTTTTGCGGTTTGATGTGAGTTTATTTTGGTCTGGTACTGCTGTATCTATGCAGTTATTTATATGGTCATACAGTACTTTTGTATATGCCTGTGCATAGGTGTCTGTGTTTTCTGGATTTGGAGGAGCTTGTAAACTAGTTATGCTGTCCCTTAATAGAGAGTAATTTACCATAGAGAAGTTCTTAAAAGTTTTTGGGGTTAGGTGTAGGAACTAGATTAACCATTATTTCAAGGGATGACGCCTTGTGATCTGATCTTTCCAGTGAGGACATAACACTGGAGGTAGGGGGGGGTGCAGCACTTTCCCATATTTGTGCGTACTAGCTCTAGGACATTTGTTTCCCTAGTGTGAGTGAAGACTAGCTGTTCATGACATTTGAATTTACAAAGTCAAGAAACATGGGCCTGTGTGTTAATGGTTGTGTGTGCCTCCCAATTATTGCAGGAGTACTTAATATCACTCATGAGTATGGTATTGGGCTGGATGGTGAGAGATTCTAGTAACTTCAGGTATGATGTACTGTATGGGTTTTCTTGTTTATGGTGGTGGACCTAAAGCTAGCAAGAATATGGTAAGGGATTTTTCCCCTGGTTGGATGGACATGGAGTAGCTCAAGCATGTCATATTGTTTGACTATCCTTGAAGTGTTTCTATCCTTTATGTAGATCGATACACCTCCGCTTTTTGCTCTTTCATGTTCAGTGAGTGGGTGGAACTTATGAAAGGTATTATAGCCATGCACTCTCAGAGTGCTTTCTGTGGATCTGCACCATGATGACATCAGCATTCTCAAAGGAGGAGAGAGCTTCCAGGGAGTGCAGTTTCTTGGTGATACTCCTAGAACTGAGTAGTAAAACCTTTAGTTTTTTTCTGAGTAGGTTTTGTTATGTTGAAAGGCTTGTCTGTTTGGCAATGTCTAAAAAGGCACTATGAGGTAGATAATGTTTTGGTCAATATCCAAAAGCCTAAAGGTAACAGGTGAAAACCACCCTTGCAAAAACAGTGTGGTTTGTCAACCATGTCCTGCCAGGTTGAAAAGTATTGAACCCCTTTGAAATTATACCATTAGCTAAGCCAATTGTTAAAGTCAATCATTTTCTGCTGGAATTGTGGCATCATCCTCAGAGATGGTAAAATTCTGTTCAGTAATAGACTCATACCGGCCTGTGGCACATATTCTGAGAGTTCAATCATGTCTCTCTTCATAAAGTCCAAGGAGGTATTGTCTCAGGTCATTCACACCCACATGAACTATGACTAACTCATATTGGTACTTAGGGGTGAGTGACCTTAGTGCTTGCATGATCTGGTAGACCATGGCCCCTGACAAGCAATTAAATGCAACCTTCTTCTTATCTAGTCTGGTAAGAGGGACATCAGTGTGTCTCACGATGGAGTCTCTTATGACCAGAATATTAGATTGTGTAGTGTTTTTCCTTATGAGCTTTGTAGTTTGGATACAATAAGATGTGGCTTTATGTGTAATGATGGGAATTGTCTTATTTGTGTACATGCAGAGTTTCTGAGGACTGCGCACAAGAGGCCTTTGATGTTTGGGTAAGTTACATTTCAGCATCTCTGCATGTGCGAGTTTAAGGGTGTGGTCCTTTGTGGGTTTGGTGAGTGATGTTTGTGACTCAGTGACAAACTGTTGAGTTTTGCATCTGCATGTAAGAGTCTAGCCTCCAGTGTCAATGTGTAAATACATTTCTCACATACTGTATTTGTCTGTTTGAGATTTAAGTGGTTGTCAGTGTACATAAGGCAATTCTTGCATTGCCCTAAGATGCCCATGTCCACCAAGCTGGATGCAGAGATAATGGGAAAGTGCCCATCCATGGCTGCAGGTCCTAATGTATGCTGCAAATGATAGGAGTGGACATTTTTTGTACCTGGACAAGGGAAGTATGCTTACTTGGTGTAATCTGCAAATAACCTAACCAGCAATGTTTCCAAGTGCTAAAAAACAGATGATCTCTAAGCAGCAATAGGCCTGGGTGCTATATAAGGTAAGGTAGACCTAAATTCTCCTAACTAAATGCATAAATGTTGCTCACTGTGCAAACTAGTTACCTCATGAGTAACACAGGCTTGAGGTAAAGTTCTGAGGTATTTTCTATAGGGAAATTTCACCTTCTGGTGATTGCATCTATACTGGCACCAGTAACTGCCACTGTGCAAAGAGCAGCTTTGCACAAATGTGAGGCTTATATACTATCAGAAAAAAGCAAGTTTTACATTACCTATGTTAAAGCCAACCAGGTAAGCACACAGTTAGCTTTCCACCAGCAATTCCCAGCTCAGATGGGTGAAATCAGCTCTCTTCTGCCTCAAGTCTGCAGACTTTGACTGTCTAAATGTAAAATTACTGATTTGGAGCCCAAGTGTTAAGGAACGACAAACAGATGTCTAATACTAACTAAGCAACACTAGATAAAATGTATTTCAATGCAGAGCAGCCATCCTTACAGCAATTTAAAAATGCAACTTTAAACTTTAAAGAATTAATTAAATAAATAAATAAATGACACAGCAAACGTTCAGAGTATAATGAAAATAAGCAAAATGTTTCCAGATGTTTGCATTTGTACAGGGCACTGGCACAGCGAGCAGCTTTGTGTAAATATGCTGAATTTATACCACCACTGGAAATACAGAAAACTGGCTACTAAGCCCTCTGTCCAGTAAAATGATTACATTTAGAGCCATTGTGTGTACTTTGCAACTCAGATAGACCAGATAAACATCTACTGCCACTCGATGAATAATCCCAGCCTCCTAATGTAAAAGCACAGTAAAAGAGTGTCCTGAGTGAAATGCTACCACAAGCAAACTTAAACTTAAGGGAAACCAATAAGTAAATCAGTGTATTTTAAAAAGCTTATAAAAGTGTTATTAGTCAAAATAGTAGTTCACTTTGTAGAAATGGGCCAAGAGACATTCAGTTCTGCAGCATTTACAAATGCACTAAAAACAAGGTAAGCTGATTAATAAGCTCTCCAACCAATAATAAAAAAATACTATATGCAGGGATCGCTGGTATGTTTCTCTAACCTGTACAAACCAGGCTATCACCCACTGCCACTAGATGGAAAATCCCCTGTCCACTAGATGTAAAAACACAGAAAAGAGCAGCATGTAAAAATACACTACTGTATCCAACAGATAGCTAGATTCAGAGCAAGCAAATCAATACAACAGAAAATGAGATGCAAAATGCACTTCTTTCAAAGTAAGCACAAGGAAAGGGATCCTTTACAACAGGGGAAATATGCTTTGTCTTCTGTCATTTTATGCTGGACATCTGCTCAAAAAACTCTTGGCTGGTCATCCCCCTCCTATGACTCTATAATGGTGATAGGAACCTCTCCCTCACTATAATTTCAGGAATCCCCCTCAGTCCCTTGGATATTATCAGCTGAGGTTGCTCCTCAACATTTGGTACAGAAGTTGGAAATACCTCCTAGGACAAGCAAAAAATTGGGTACATGCTTGCTTTTGAAGGGGTCAAGGCAGAGGAATCCAAAACAAGCAATGGCAGTCTTCAGGGCTTTTACTAGCCTCTGGAGAGATGCCCATGGGAGGCTGGACAGCAGCCAGATTGGGCCTGACTTTTTTGATCTTTTTGGCTGAAGGCTGGCCCTTAGGATAGGAGGATTCTGCCAAAACATCCTGAGTCAATAGCTTAAGATGTCAGTTCTTAAAGCATAGGGACAAAGAGGAGATGTGACTTTGTAGTGTCATAGGCCCAAATGCCAGGTAGGTAGAGCACTGTGTATGACTGTGGGAAGCAATGAACTGAAAAAGACACTGGTTGTGAATGTCTTTATGGAGAATCTGTCTCCTGCACTTACATTTTCACTTTTTGGATGGCAAGAACACAACACAAAACAAGAATAAGAAGGAAGTGAAGAAACCCCAACGAGGCGCTTATCTGAAAAAAATGGCTTGTAACCAGCACAACAGAAGTGTGTTCAAATTGACAGATGATATTTGTGTTCAGACTGGCAGCAAATAAGTGTTGCGTGTATGCACCCGTTTTGTTGCATTTATGCCCTACTTCTTGTGTGGGGAGCATAAGTTTGATGTACAGTGCCTATAACAGTTGAATGATTTTTTTTAACACACCTTTATTGAATTATCACTTGTAACACAGGGACTTTTACATTTATACAAAAGTAATCAAACTGTACTAACAATTTAACATTAACAAACACTATACTTCACATATATTGCTATATAGCCTATAACCTAAGCAATATTACATAAATTATTCAATTCCTGTCCCTTTTTTAAACAAGAAACATCTTTATTAAATTATCACTTATGACATAAGCAATTATACATTTATATAAATCAAAACAAACCACACTGACACAATGCTAGTTGTAAGTATTTTACATCACAAACCATAGTGACACACTCCCAGTTGCAAATATTATACATCAATTATAATCTACCCAATCATTTTCAGTCAAATATTACATAGTTCATTTAAGTCCTGCCTTTTCTTAAACCTCATTCCTTCCCTGTATGTATTGTTACCACAGTTGCAATTTTTCCTATGTGGTTTGTCCTACCCTTTTCTAAAGATCTCAGTTCCAGTTGTTTTATCTCTGTTACTATATTCACTACTTCTAATATGGTTGGTTTAGATTTTGATTAACATTTTCCAGTAATTGCTTTTTTTAGCAGCCATCGTAATTAGACACAGCAAATCCTTACCATGTCTAGTCAATTCCAATTCTGTATCATAGCTCAGAAAACTCCTCTCTCTCTTTACACCAATCTGCCCACTCAACATTTCTGACAGTGCAACCTGCAGGGAATCCAACCCACTGCACTCCCAGAAAATATGTTCCCAAGTATCTCTTTCTTCCCTGTCACACCTCCAATAATACAAGTAATGTATGGCACTCCTCTACTAACAAACATATCTGCCTCTGTCTCCTCCAAACTGGAAGTCTGTTATAATAACATTTTTAAATTTGCCACCAAAGCCAAATAATCCTCTCATCATTGCACTGCCCTTCATTTGTTAAATTGGCTTGAACTCACCATCTAGACTGTCTCCAAATTACTGCAGCCCACAGACTAATATTTCAACCTACTAAATGCCCTGCACTAACCAACATGCTACAGCCATACACCCCACATAGAACTCTAAGATCCACTCACCAAAACCTAATCACTGTCCGCAACCCAACCACCCTGCTGGTCAGCTTCTATTATCCTTTCCTTAGCTAAAAAATGGAATTCTCTTCCTTCCTCACTAAGGACTTGCGAAAACTTTGATAACTTTAAAACTCCACTATATTCCTACCTTTCCTCTAATAGGAAATGCAACTGCACTCTCTCCACCTAGCCTACTAATCACCCCACTCCATCCTGAATGATGAAACTCCTGACTAACTCTGAGTACAAGCTAACCTAACTTAAAATGTACATATTGTAAATAACACATAAATGTACATATTGTAAATAACACATAAATGTACATATTGTAAATAGCACATTCCACTTTTTCTCTCTTCTTCAACTAAGTCATTACTCTCACTTTCAATTAAGTCACTACTGCCATCTTAATATTTAGATACTATGTTACCAAATAATTATTCCTGTTCTCTAACATGACATGTAATCGTAAGTGTATATTCTTTACTATGATTGTATCTGTAACTAAACTATGTAATGCGAAGCTTTTCTCCCCAGGCCTCCACTGAAAACAGACTCCCTGAGCCCAGTGGACCTCCTTGGTCATCAAACGGGAAATAAATAAATAAATAAATAAATAAATAAATAATTGTTGTCTACCTGAGGGAAAAGTTCTCTGGAGTCTACCTGGGGTACAAAAATATCTATGTAAACATTTTCGAATGAAAGGTGTAAATCTTCTAGAGTTTGTTGCATATTTGGGAGACATATATCCTGCCATTGTTTCTTTGTGAATTGCTTATCCACTCATTCTTTCCAATCCTTTCTAACCTCCTCTGATTGATTCTTATTATACTGGCTGGATGTTGGGCTATCCTTTGCAGGTGGGGATTCCTTAGGTGAAGAATACTGCAACACTAGTATGAAAGGACATCACTAGAGTTTCACAATGAAAATGTGTGAGAAAACCAGACATAGTAGTCCATGAAAAGAAGACAAAAGTAGCATTGATGACTGAAATTGCTACACCCAGTGACTTCAGTGTCTTACATACAGAGACACAAAGTCATAAAATATCAGGATTTGCAGGCAGAAATGAGGGCAGTGTGGAAGAAAGATACTCAGACAGTTCCAGTAGTAGTAGGATCATAGGAAGCTACTAGGCTATTGGCCCTGAGGTCCTTAGAAGCCCAGCCAAGAATTTATCCCATGTTCCAACAAGTCAGCACCCTATGCCACTGTCCACCAGGGACACAGGTAGAATCCCAGGGGTATATTTTCTATTCCCCATCCAGTTATCCAGGTTGCGCTTTAAAAGGTATAATGAGGTACTGTGCTTTACGTGCAGAGGGAGTCTATTCCACAAAAGGGGGAGTCTCTGGGACACAAATCTGTTCTGCCAACAAGTCCTATTGATGTCACAGACAAGGTTGAGGTCATGTGTGCGGGTTACTCAACTGGAGTGTGAATTGTGGATATGCAGCTGTCCCATCAGGATGGGGTCTGAGATCGCTTTGTATGCCAGATAGAGGTCACCTCTGAGGAGTCTGTAGTAGACTGAGTAGAGGGACAGAGCTTTTAGCCTATTTGTGTAGGTCAGATGTTTGAGGCCCTGGATTCTCCGGGTGAGAAACCTCTGTTGTCTTTCCAGTTGCTGTATGTGCTTTGTGAGGTACATGCTGAAAGGGGCATTGTACTCAATATTCGGTTTTATAAGGGAAGAATACAGGGATGTTATGACCACCTTGTCCCTGGATGAGATACCCTTACTATTGAGTTGGGCCATGTAGAAAGCTTTCCATACAACAAAGACAATATGGTGGTCAAAAGTCAGTTTGCTATCAACTTGAGTGCCCAAGTTCCTCACGACTGAGTGAGTGCTTAGTGCCTTATTATCAATGTGATAATTTGTGGGGATGTCATTCTCCCCAAAAAGGGATGATGATGCATTTTTTTGGCATTCGGTTTGAGGCAATGTTTCTGGCACCAGTCATTTGTTTGGATGAGACCCTCTTAAAGGATGTGTAGATAACTAGGGGAATTAATGACAGCACCCAGCTTGCAGTCATCTGCAAACTTGGTCAGCCATAGCCCACTAGATTTGGCCTGCACCTCTGAGAAGTATATCCTAAACAGCAGAGGCCCCAAGACCTATCCCTGGGGTACATCACTTTTTATGGGTCTACTGCTTGAGGTGGCTTCCCCTATTTTGACTAGGTGAGATCTATCATTGACCCAGTTTGCTACCCATCTGGTAACATATGGATTGATGCCTAGTTGAGAGAGTTTATCTATTATACCTGAGGGGGGAATAGTATCAAAGGCCTTGGCCAGGTCAAGGTAGGTGGTGTGCACCATCTTTCCCTCGTCTATGGCCTTGGTGACTGTCTCAAAGAAGTCAACCAAATTTAACAGGCATGACCTCTCTTTGACAAAACCAAACTGTGTGGGATCAAGTGTCTAGAGGTTTCCAATGTCCTTGCTAATGAGGTCCATGATAATCTGCTCCATGACCTTGCAGATCAGGCCAGTTAGGCTGATGGGTCTATAATTTCCTGGATTGGTTGATGCTCCACCTTTGTACAAAGGGATGACAGTAGCTGTCCTCCACTCAGCTGGGACAAATCTGGTACTCAGGCTTTGGTTGAACAGGGTGCCTAATGGTGCTGCATGTTCATGCCTGAGTTCATGTAGGATGCAGCCTAGGATGTTATTGGGTTCTATGGATGCTGTATTTTTTGCATTTGAGAGGGCAGCAATGACTTGCTCCCTAGAGATAAGGGGAGGGGGCAGATACTGGGGATGTTCTGTTTTACTGATGAGGGGACAGGTGAGTGGAGTTTTCACTGAACCTGTCTGCCAGCAGGTTGGCTATATCTACACGGTTTGTGTATGTGGTGCTCTTGACCACCAATTCTCAGCAAATCTGGGTGCTTCCCTTGAGATTGCAGACATACGTGAAGAAAGCCTTATGATTGTCTTTAGTAGATGTGGCCAGTTTGGACTCGAAGTTTGCCTTGTAGGATTTCACTAGTGCTCTTATTTGCTTGTTCAGGCTAAAGAGAGATTGCTTCCAATTAGACACCTGCTCCTTCTTGGTCCAGGACAGCAATTTTTTTCCTTTCATTATAGAGTTATTTATTGTAGCTGTCCACCAGACAGGTTTACTCTTCCTTGAGGAGGAGGATTTCATCCTGTCTGGTATTCCTAATTTAATATAGCAATATAAATGGTCATATAGTACTCTGGTGTAGGTTTGGACATATGTGCCAGTTCCTGTGGAGGGGGGAGGGGGCTGTGAAGCTGTTTATACCTTCCCTCAAGAGGTTATAATCAGTTTTGGAGAAGTTTTTTTTTTTTTTATTTGACCCTAGCTGAGGGGGGGGGGGTTCAGGGGAGATGGTGACTTCGAAAGTGACTGCTTTGTGGTCGGATCTTAACAGGGATGTTGACACTGCAGGGATGCTGCAGTGATTACTCATGTTGGGTAATACCAAATCCAAGATATTTTCACCTCTTGTGGGGTTGTTAACCAACTGGTCCAAGCCATTTGCATTGACAAAATCAAGGAATCTCTGGACATTTGTGTTTTGGCATGGGTATTTCTTCCAATCTATGGTTGCATGGTTAAAGTCTCCCAGGATCAGGGTAAAGGGTTGAATCTTGATAGATTTAAAGAGGTCCAGATAGGTGGAGTGGGCATCTTGAGTCAGAGTTGGAGGCCTGTAGCTAGTTATGATTAGAATAGGGGTCTTGTCAATTGTTAACTGCACCTGGAGTATTTTCTGTCTATAATACTGTTTGACCAGCCTAGATGTGTGTATGTCTTTTATATATATATTTTGCAACTCCACCTCCTTTTGTTTTGCTGCCCATAGTTCAGGGTCTGAATGAATGATAAGATGAGTAAACTGGTATGGCTGGAATGTGCTACACAGCTTTGAACCAGATTTCTGTGATTGCACAAATGTCAGCTTCTTCCGGGGTTAAGAATGCTTGCAATGAGTGCAGTTTTATGTTTAGACTCCTAGCGTGACCTTTAATTTATGTTTTGATGAAATTTTCATGTTGGTAGTTTTGATCTCATGGCATTGCCTAAGAAAGGCACTATGGGGGAGGCAAGAGCTTTGGCAGATACCTGAACTCCAAGGGAGACAGATGCAGGCTATCTCTGGCAAACCATCATGGCTTGTCAATCATGTCATTCCAGGTTGTCAAGTACTGGATCCCCTTGGAATGACACCAGAAACTAAGCCAATTGTTAAAGTCAACATTTTCTGTTTGTATTGAGGCATCATTCTAGGTGACGTAGAATGCTGCTTAAGGCTAGGAACATGCCTGCCTAGGACACATACTCAGGGAGCTCAATCATGTCTCTCTTCATATGGTCCAGTGATGTACATCTCAAGTCATTCACTCCAACATGGACTATGACAGAGTCATAACAGTACCTGTTGAGAGACTTGAGTGCATTGGTGATATGGCAGATTCTGGCACCCGACAAACAACTATCTGTGACTTTTTCCTTATCCAGCCTGGTGAGGGGCACATCTGTGTGTCTGACAATGGAGTCTCCTATACCTAATATGTTGGGTTTATGTTTAGGCCTTAATGGCTGTGAGACACAGGTGTGTACACTATGTGTGGTGTGGTGGGCAGTGAATTTTGCTTGCATTTATGCCTCTGAGGTATCTTTTGTTTGGGTATGCTTTTGTTGAGGAGCTCTGCATATGTAGGGGTTTGTTGTGTAGGTGTGGGTGGTGTTTGAGGTGTGGTGTTTATGTTGTCATCCTTCCCAGTGCCAGATATATTGGTTTGTGGGGGGAGAGATTAATGACACTAAGTGCTTGTTGTAATTGCATCTCTCACAAATTGTGTTCGTAGGTGATAGCTGTAGAAGGTTGTCCATGTACATGAGGCAGTTGTTACACTGTCTCAGGATGCCCATATTGACCAATGTAGCAGCAGAAAATGTAGGAAATTGTCCATCCATATTTTTTAGAAACTGAAAGTGCTAAGAGGGTAAATGGAGGATGTTCTAAGACTAGTACTACCAGATTATAACACAAGTGTTAAGGGAAAACGTGTAGCTGGAATACCTCAAAAAGGGTTAAAAACCATGCAGTTGAAGCTCTGGATGCAGCAGACCTATATCTAGACTATGCCACTCCATTTTAAGGTTAAGAAATCAGTAAGAAAAAACTCACAATGAAGCATAGATTAATCACTTATAGTCAAAAGAATAGAACTCACAGTATGAAAAATACAGTTAAAAGCAAAGAAATGCAGTGAAATGCAGTTAAACAGTAATGAACTGCAGTAGATAGCAATGAAATATAGTTAATCAGTAGATTGCTTTGAAACAATAGGTCACAATCACAACAGTAATAGACAGCACAAATAAAGCAATGATTCAGTGGAATACTGTCATCAATTTAGTGAGGCTACCAACAAGAAGTAATAAATATGGCAAACTAAATGCAGTTGAACTCCTAAGCACAAGCATCAAAAATGAAGTACAAAGAGGTACAGTTTGTTTTTTTGTTAATAATTCAAGGTTCAGAAGCTAAAGGAGTGGGCCTTTACTAAGTTCTCACTATAAACAGTAGAATGAGCTGATGTAATGTGACTGGGGGAGTGTCCAGTTACAACTTTATAATAGAGGTGGGCAACTTAAAGCCACTAAGACTTGTTTCTGTCCTGTAACTCATCTAGTGCAGATACAGATTCTTAGTTTTAGCACTTAAATTTGCTTATTCTTACTCAGCTCTTGTTCAGAACTTGTAAGCACGAAATAAGCTATTAATTACTATAGCACTCAACCTTCCTCATTACCTAGAGGAAAACAGTTTTTGTACTTACTTTTCTCACTTGCTTAAAGAAAAACAGCTCTTGTACTCACTTTCCTCACTTATCTAGAGGAAAATAGTTTTTTATTCAGGCATGTCCAAGGGTCAGCTCCCAGTGTTCTCTCCTATCTATCTGATGAATCTAGTCATCTTGAGGCAGTGTAGAAATTGCGTCATGTACACAGACAACCCTCGCCTCCTACCACCCAACACTACAACCTGTGAGAGATGCACTTATCTAGCCAAACTGGAGGTAAAGCTCTTTCCAACCAAGAATGAACTTGACAGTCACGAGGAAAAGGTAAACATTTGCACCACACCACACTCATCACATAGTTTCACTAAATCTACACCACCAAAATCCACACATAGTAAAACAAAAACATTCGTGGAGGCTCTCAATAATAATCTGTCTAAGCAACAGAGACCTCCAAAGCAGAAACGCAAACAACCTCCATCCCCCAACACAACCCAAATGACACATAGCCCACAGACTCAGTGTGCCACTCACCCACAGCCAATAAGGAAAAACAACGTACCCAACACACTAGTCATAGGTGACTCTATAGTCAGGCAGACTGATGTCCCACTCACCAGGCTAAACAAGGAGAAGGTTACTGTCAGCTGCCTGTCGGGTACCAGGATCCGCCACATAACTCATGCACTCAGGTCACTCCACAAGTACAAATATGATTCCGTCATTGTCCATGTTGGTGTGAATGACCTGAGATGTACCTCCCTGGACTACATGAAAAGAGACATGGAAGAGCTATCCAATCTTGTAGCGCAGGCAGGTATGACCCTAGCCCTGAGTAATCCTGAGTGATTTAGAAACTCACAAATAAAGAAGACATCCCTGATTCTGACTCAGATTTTAGCTCTCTCCCTATTATCACCTCCTTAAACTGGTGCCTTATGGGAATAATATGGTGAATTACACTTAATAAATAATGGTAATAATTACAGTGATAGACTTATTTTACTTCAGAAAATGTATATCTGTTCACAATCTCATACTCTGGTGATGTTTAAAGTTAATAATATCAATATTGTATAAGTAACCCTGATTATTTCTGGATTTGTTCCTGAATCTGTTGAGATTTGTCCGTGACTCATTGCTTAACCAGACAGTGCTCTTAAATAGGGCATTACACACACACACACACACACACACACACACACACACACACACACACACACACAAAAACTCTCTTGTGCTAAGAGGTTGAGAGGCTATCTAAATACACTCACTAAAATTGATGTGATTGGGCTTGCCTGCTTCTCTGTATCCCCTTGTGTTCACTCATGGATCCATTTGCTCCAAATCCATTGTCACAAGGATATATCAATTACATCTCAGCTATTTCTAATGGGGCTTCCATTACAAAATTCTGCTGAGCTTTCTGGGGGTTGCTGTGCTGTGTGTTGAAGGTCTGCAAGGTCCTAATGCTAGTGCTGTGTAAGTGATGAATATCAGAAGTCTCTTGCAAGGTTTTAAAATTGGTGTTGTGTGAGTGACAAATGACAAAAGTCTCCTGTAAGGCCTTATTTTTATTTACTTACTGGTGATTTTTTTCAGCAGATCTGGTCTACCCCCAGCCAACATGTCCAAGGCAACTGCGTAGGTCACCTAGTGCTGCATCCAGCTCTGGTGTCATCTAGTACATCTATGCTTGTTTTACACATGCACAGTAATGGATGAACATTCTTTATTTTGTATGTATATATATATATATATATATATATATATATATATATATATATATATATATATATATATATTTCATACATGCAATACAACAGCTATACCCAAATTAGCCATCTCATCAGACAGTTGAATACCAAAATGAGACACAGATTACAACTTGGCTTGTCTGCCATATTTCATAATATCCAGTGATGGCATTATAAAGGATTGTCTTGCATTTCAGTGAATACACCCAAACTGTTATGCTGATCATGTGATAACAGGACTCACTAAAAGCTGTAACCTGAATTAACTTGTATGACTAGAGTGCCTACTCATGCTCTATCACTGAAATTAGATAAAGAATGAACATAACAGTAATCAGTACATTTGGCTAGTAACAGAAATAGTGTAACAGCCATCTGTGTCAAATCATCAGCGTAAATTGTTGATAACAGAATCAGTATACACAATGAAATAAAAGGAAAAAAAGTGCTATTCTAAAAGAACAGTACCAACACATCACACTGAACAGTATACCAGTACACAATTTACAGACAAAATAATCTTACTGGCAGCAACCCACATACTAGTATCATAATAAAGGAGTCCTAGGCATGTGATATGTATTGAAACTGCAACACCATAAAACTTCTACAAAACAAAGAATGTTCATCTAAAAGGTATCATCATGTATATGTGAAACGTGTAGCTGTACTATAGAATGAAGAACCATAAACAAATTAGCCTATGTACTCACACAAAAAAAAAGACTGTACACCTCATGTTTGTAAATAAGGCTGCATATCTCATGGGTGTTGTAGAACATAACAGCACTCTTTGGCTCTTTGGCACAAAATACTGACTAAAGCAGGTTTCCATGAGTTCAGCTTCAGCAAGGCATATCACTACACAATGCAACATCTGTCATTATACAAGCTACTGAACTGTCCAAACAGGGTATCATAAAATACTTTATCAATGTACTATACCACTATGAAGTTATGGTCTTTTAAGAGCTAAACCTTGCTTACAGTTGCATTTAGTGATCGGCGAACTAACTTATTGAGCTCAGTGTCGTAAATATCATAACAGCAATAATATAATCTGATGATCAGGCGATATAGAAGATGATGCCTAGTCAACAGAAAAAAATGCCACTGTAAGTGTTTTAAAATGTTTTATGTTTGCATTTTAAAGTATAATACAACACTGTTTGAAAAAGTCATTATAGGGAGAAAAGCCTTGGTATATGGCATAGTATTGTACAGAAATAAGTATGAGTGCATTTATAATTCAATTGTATTAGAACCATTTTGTTTTAATTTTTTTCAGATTTCATTTTTCCTTGCTACTTCCTCTGCTATAACAGCTTATATTTTTCTATTTGAAATTGGTAATCTACCACTAGGGGAAAACAATGACCTATGAGCCATTAAAAAGGCAAACAAGAATATCTGGGAATATTTTCTGTATTGGTGCACCTGCTTTGGGGAATGCACAGATTAGAATGATAAAGGTTAACATTGCAAGGCTACTGTTACATAGTCAGAGGCATTTTTATTGCAATTTTCCAAATTCCCATTTTTGTGTCGTATTATATGTACTTAAGGCAAATGAATGACTCCTTCTCATGTCACGTGTGACCATACCTTTTATCCGGAGCTATGCCAGGTGCAGTGTCATAGAAATGTTGTCACTTATTAAGAAATTGAGCTCCATTGTCCCACCTGAAGATGACATGATCTCCCTCTGTTATTCTCTAATTACCTGTTAAATAAAGTGTGAATGCTGCCACCTCCTTGTCAGCAAATTAAGAGATTATGTTTTGTACTTCATCACTTTTCTTACCCTAGAGACAGTAATAAACTTCAGTGGGACATAGCATATTGAAATTTCAGACAGAATAATATAACTTTTGTTCTGTCTTCAACTGAATTTAAAATGTGACAGTTTGTTTTAATACCTGCTATTTTGTGTTAGTTTCTCATCTAAATTATTTGGGCTTAAATCACTTTTCTTTCATTGTATCAACATATGGTAATATTTACCACCAGAATGTTAAATTGCATCCCAAAATTCATAATAGATTTAATACAAAGTCAGAAGACTACTATTTCACTACTGTTTTCTTTCATTAAACCTCTTCCACCCTGCCTATTATTCAACTTTTGATAGAAAGAACTTGAAACACAAAGGCTGTGCACAGGCAACTAATTTGATTTTGTACATTGTGTTCTTGATAATAAAACTGCCTTTTAAAGACAGACACTTATTTTCAAACATGTATTGCTCTTCCCAGAATCAGAAATAGTTCAATCATTCCTTTTGTTCACAGAGATACAACAGTGTGTAGTAATATAAGAAAATGTCAGGTTACACCAGCACTGACCGTACACCTGTAATTGCCTCTGACTCAGTCTTTTACCTGATGTGTTACTGTCTATCCTCTGCTTCAGTGATATAGCTCATATGTCAATAAATCAAAATGTCAAGACTTTATCCATTGCATAAAAATAACTAGGTTTCTGACCTTTGGCCACATTCAGCCCCCACAGAGTTAAAAAGTATATTACCATCAGGTAACATGATGCCTTCCAGCTGTGTTACTCTGGTAGACAAGTGAAAAGCTGCATTCCGAAATCCATGAAATATGAGAAAATATAACCTGAAAAACATTTAAATGGAATATGTATCACACTGTAAATTTAATTTGATAGGTCAAAGTCAATACAGATTCCACATCGGATGGGAATGTTTCTTAACCAAACCAGTATATGTTGCACACAATGTTTCCTCATTCCCTGTGGCAAAACACATTTTTAAGGTAAGCTCCTAGAATTTAAAACTTTCAGGTTGTGACTTGCTTTCTTCTTCTTTTCTGTATCTCTATCACTATTTGGTCACCTACCAGCTCTAAATAATTGCATGGTATTCATTTGCTTTTCTTAATTGTGGCGGTCAGTATCATGAAATGAATAAACCATTGGTTTTGTTCTGGGGATAATCATTGCACATGTTTCTTGATTGTCCATATGATCATTCTGTAATTTCAACAAATATTTATAATAATTAATATATTTTACTAGTTTATAACAAAAATATGAAAAGATACCAACAAATAAGGTGTGGTCTTTGGTGGCTGAAGTAAGAACTTGCCCTTTGGTCAATACATACTGATCATGTGATAAAGGCAGCATTCTATTAATACACCTGCAGCTGTTCATGGTGAGATGACAGATAATTAATACAATAATAAAACAAAGCTTTATATTAATGAACTTATACAAGCCAAGCATTAAGGTAGAGACACAGATCATGGCAGATATTTAGTCCTACGTTTTGGTCGAGGGTCATACCTATGTTTTTGCAAATTAGTTGTACAGGGAAACATTATTTCAATTACTTTATGCAAGCAGTGTCACTGTAATCAAGCTGGTGTCCATCTTTCATATTGGAAGCTTTGCATGGTCTGTTATACTTGCCTGTCTAAACAGAGCAATCGTAATAATTTTTCAGAACAAATAACTTTTGCTATAACACTGCTTTTTTAATTTATATATTATGTCAGAATGTGTTCCAGAGTTCACATGCATAAGGTAATGTAGGGATGATAACAAAAATGTGTACTTGGATTATCGGGTCCATTTAAAGTCAAAGGTGAATGCATATGCAATGAAGATATTTTTTAGATGAAGGCACTACCTTGATTTCCAGTCTCTCTCTCTATATATATATATATACTATATATATATATATATATATATATATATATACATACAATATATATATATATATATATATATATATACATACAAAATATATATATATATATATATATATATATATATATATATATATATATATATATATATATATATATATATATATATAGATATATATATACATATTTTTTTTTTGCATCTCGTTTTAGCTCCCTGCACCTAACCATTGCATGCTTCTATGGCCTTTCCTTATCCTCCAGATCTAATGAACACATCTGAACTACCCACAGACTAATTCCAATGCATGTTGCCAGCTGGTGAGAAGACTGAGAAACCATGGAAGCATCATACTGCCATCAAGGAATGTAGTCTTCAAATTTCTGACTCCATGCACCTGCCCAGGATCACTCTGTTAGTGTGACATGCAATGGGCAATGGGCATCAGCACTGGATTGCCCTCAATTCTGCAAGAAGCTAACACCAGCAAGAGTACCACACTCATCAAAAGGCAGTATTGTGTGGTTGTTTTTCTGGTCTCCATCAGGAAATTTACCCTAGCCATGTGCAACTTCCTTCACCCCCCTCAGAATCTTCTCTGCCTGTGTAGTCAGGTGTCCAGGCCATTATTAAAACTCAGGTTGACTGGGTCATAGTTAGAGCTCTATCCCCTATATAACACTAGTACAGGTTGAGTTTCTGTCTCTATATTTGAAGCAGGGAGAGAGTCAGACATTGTGCTGGGGAGATTTATGCTATTTTGAAATTTATTCTTTAATGGAAAAGCATGACAGATCATTGGCAAGGCTTTGAGCAATCTGACTAATCACCTTCTTTATTTAGAGGCTCAGAGAGAAAGCCATTGATTTTGCTGAACGTTGACAGTCAGTAAAGACTAAAGGCTTAAACTGGTATGTCCCATCATAGAATAAACACCACTCTACTGATAGTCAGTGCTGAATGCCAAGGAAGTTTTAACCTTTGAAAGCAGATGTTCAAGGCAAAAGAGAGTACAGTGATTCAAAATCTGTATAACTTCCCCTGGGAATATTCCATTTATTAAGTACTAGGATGAGAACTGTGAAACAATGAGTGGAGACAGTGTGATGAAAGTGACTGAGTGACCCTCATTTATTGGTTGAGTCATGTTGCCTTTGAACTATTGTGCTGAATACTGGCAGCCTTCTGAATATGCAGGACCCTCTGGTCTGTAATGAACTTTTTGGGACAGTAAACTTTTTCAGAATTCAATAGCTTGTTTTGATGCTGTTTGAAACAAATCTTTTTATCCAGTCTTCTGCAGTGGCAATGTTTATTATCCAGCAAAATGTACTGAATCTACATAAGCACACTGGTAAGGCTTCTTCATTGATACAGAAGAGAATATTAAAAATAGTAAGGGATGGAAATTGCCTGCCTCTACATTGGAGGAAAAGGGAATACTTTGGATATAGTATGTCTTCCTTTTGAAAATGGTTTTAGTGCTGGCATTAGTCAAACCTTGTGTCATCTTGTAATGGCTCTGTAGCTCAGGGGTTAGAGCACTGGTCTAATAAACTAAGGGTCATGAATTCAAATCTCATCAGTGCCTGTGTTTCCCTTCTTCTTTAGGCTTGTATTTACCAGGCTTTGGTTGGCGATTCATTATCGAGACTAAGCAGAAATTCCTTAAGATTCCAAGAGCAGGATAAGTTATTTCTTACACTTATTTCATTTAATTGCACTTCTGTAATGCTTATAATTGTGCTATACAGTTAATCTATGACATGTTGCACTGTTATAAAGCTTTTTTACTGTTTCACTGCATTTTTGTACTGTTTTATGCTGCTTTAACTGTATTTTCCATTGCTAGATACTGTTTCACTACTCTGATTGCATGTTTACTGAATTACTTAACTGTAAACTGCTTTTTCATACTGAGAGTTGCATTTTCTGTTTGTGAGTGCTTTTCTGTGCATCTTTTGGGGTTTCTATGTTCTAGTCAGGTATCATAAAACTGATCTGTTTGCAGTTAAAAGCATTCTCTAGAGTCTCCTTGCTCCTTTATCTGTTTAAAATCTTCATTTAGTGGCTATGGCTAGTAGCTGTAATAGTGTGCAGTACTATAATTGCATTTTTATTTAATTACTAAACTGTAAACTGCTTTTTCATACTGAAACTTGTATTTTCTCTTTGTGAGTGCTCTTTCTATCCATTTATAGTGAGGTTTCTGTGTTCTGCTCAGGTGGCGTAATCTTGATAGAGGCCTGCTTTTGTCCAAGCTTGGTAGTTTTGTTTGTTGAGTTTCCTGTGTTTCTGGCAGTCATTTTCTGCTGATAGTCTGTTGTCGTCATTATTATTGACAGTAACAGGGTTTCCTCAGCTTCTGTAGCACTAGTGATTGGGTAATAGCAGGGGCTAGTAGGACTGAGTAGCAATTTCGATTTTCTTGATTCTTCCATCCTTTCTGGTATATAAACCCTGTGTCTGCAAAAGACTATGCTTGTATTTACCAGGCTGTGGATGATGATTCATTACTGAGACTAAGCAGAAATTCCTTAAGATTCCAAGAGCAGGATAAGTTATCTCTAACACTTATTTCACTGAATTGCACTTCTGTAACACATATAATTGTGCTAGACACTTAATCTAATACATTTTGCACTGTTATAAAGCTTTTTTTACTGTTTCACTGTATTTATGTACTGTTTTATACTGTTTTAACTGTATGTTTCATTGCTAGATACTGTTTTATTACCCTAATTGCATGTTTACTGAATTACTTAACTGTAAACTGCTTTTTCATACTGAGAGTTGTATTTTCTGTTTCTGAGTGATTTTCTATGCATTTTTTGAGGTTTCTCTGTTCTAGTCAGGTATCATATAACTGATTTGTTTGCAGTTAAAAGCATTCTCTAGAGTCTCCTTGCTCCTATTTCTCTTTAAAACTTTCATTCAGTGGCTACAACTAGTAGCTGTAAAAGTTTCCCACCCCCCTTCCTATTGTTGTCTTGTTTTTATACTTGATGGCTTTGCAGTTGCCCACCCATACTGCATATCTGATCTGGGACACTTCTCCCAGTCTAGTGTCATTAGTTCATGCTACCTAACAGAGAGAGAGAACATTTGTGAAGGCCAATCTACTTAGATTCTTAACCTTGAATAATCCTCTTTTCCAGTTTTCTCCTTTTCCACTTTAATTTAAAAAATTCTAAGCTTGCTTCCCCCCTTTCCTGTAATGAGTCTAGTCCGGATACATATTTGCTGTATCCAGGACTGTATGTAAGCTCCTGAGTCCCCCACCAAGCCTTTCTATGTTAGAGGGAAGCCTTCTAGCTTATCAGTGGAAGTGGTATGCACTAAGTAACCTATTTACCATATAAAGAGTGGTTTCTGGCCCAGAAATTGTAGTTATTGGTTGTGTGGGCTGTTTTTCCATCTCTCTCAACTTTCTGATTTAAAAGCTGTGTTTGCTCTTGTATCCTCCTTTTGCTGTAATTAGTCTAGTCCAGATACAGATTTGCTGTATCCAGGCCTGTTTGTAAGCTCCTGAGCCCCCCAAGATGTTCTGTGTTGGAGGGAAGTCTTCTAGATTATCAGTGGGAGTGGTAAACACAAGGTAACCTATCTACCACATAAGGAGTAGTTTCTGGCCCAGAAATTGTAGTTATTGGCTGTTTGGGCAGTTTTTCCATCTCTCTCAACTTCCTGATTTAAAAGCCAGCATTTGCACTTGTTTCTCCCTTTCCTGTAAATAGTCTAGTCCAGATACAGATTTGCTGTATCCAGGACTGTTTGTAAGCTTATGAGCTACCCAAGCCTTTTTGTGTTGGAGGGAAGCCTTCTAGCTTATCAGTGGGAGTGGGAGTGGTAAGCACTGGGTAGCCTATCTACCACAATAGGAGTGGTTTCTGAACCAGATTTGTGGTTTATTGGCCTTTTGGGCAGTTTCTTCCATCTCTTTTAACTTTCTGGCTTAAAAGCCTGTGTTAGCACTTGTTTCCCCATTTCCTGTAACTAGTCTTGTCCAGATACAGATTTGCTGTGTCCAAGACTGTAAGCTTCTGAGGCCCCCAAGCCTTTCTGTGTTGGAGGGAAGCCTTCTAGCTTATCAGTGGGAGTGGTAAGCACTAGGTCGCCTATTTACCACAAGGGGAGTGGTTCCTAGTCCGGAAATTGTAGTTTATTGGCTATTTGGACAGTTTTTCCATCTCTCTCAACTTTCCGGTTTTAAAGCCCACTTTTGCTCTTGTTTCCCACCTTTTCTGTAACTAGTCTAGTCCAGATAAAGACTTGCTGAATCCAGGATTGGTTGTAAGCTTCTGAGTGGTGCCAGAGTCTGCTCTTCAATTTTCCCCTTAGATCTATTAGTTTTCTCCTCTCCTGCACTTCTACTAGCTTATTAGTATAGCACTTTACCAGACTCTTGTAGTAGTTATTGAAGCACACAAGTGCTACCAACACTAAATGTTCTACAAGGAAACAGATATAGTACTTATTATCAATGCTCACCCATCCAGGCATGTCTAAAGGTCAATTTCCTGTGCTGTCTCTTACTAACCTGGTGAACTTGGCCATCCTGATGCAATGTAGCAACTGCCTCATGTACACTGTCAACCCTTTCTTCTTACCTTCCAACACTCAGACCTGCTTGAGATGGACTGATATATCCAAATTGGAAGCTACGCACTCTCCAGCCAAGACCGGAATACCTGGTCAAGAGGAGTAGGTCAACACTTGCACCACACCACATGGAACACATAGCTCTCCAGAACAAACACCAGCACTGCCTTCACATAAAAACACAAACCACACACCCACCTTCGCGGAGGCTCTCAATAAAAATCTACTCAAGCAGCAGAGACCTCCAAGGCAGAAATGCACTCGACCACCCCAACACAACACTAATCCTGAGACACATAACTCTCCTAAACAGTGTGCCACTCAACCAAAGCCCCTAAGGCAAAACAGCATGCCCTACATACTAGTCATAGGTGACTCGATAGGGAGGCACACTGATGTCCCACTCACTAGGTTGAATAAGGAGAAAGTAACAGTCAGCTGCATGTCAGGTGCCAGGATCCGACACATAACGCACGCACTCAGGCCACTCAACAACCGGTACAAATATGACTCTGTCATTGTACATGTGGGTGTGAATGACCTGAGATGTACCTCCCTGGACTACATGAAAAGAGACATGGAAGAGCTCTTGGATTATGTAGCCCAGACGGGTATGACGCTAGCCCTGAGCAGCATCCTACAAGCACCCAGAATAATACCAAATTACAAGCAGAAAATGATTGATTTTAACAACTGACTAAGTTTCTGGTATCATTCTAAGGGAAACCAGTATCTGTCTGCCTGGGATGACATGACTGACAGACCTCAATGCGTTGCCAGAGATGGCCTGCATATGTCACTCCTGGGCTTCCGGATACTGGCCAAGGCTCTTGCCACCCCTATAATGCCTTTTTTAGGTTGTGTTCCAAAGACCAAATTACCACCGTAACAGCTACAAACAAATGCAATCTGAGGGTCATGTTGCTCAATGCTAGAAGCCTAAATCTCAAAATGCACTCACTCGAGGCACTCTTTAAAATGGAGAACATCAACATTTGTGCTGTAACAGAGATCTGGTTCAAGGCAGCAGAAAGCACCCCTGCACTACCAGGCTATAACTCATTCCACACCTTTCGGCTCCAGAACCTAGACCGAAGCTCCAAAGGCATTGGTGTTTCCATATTGATAAAGATGCGCACACCTCCAGACTGATAGCACAACATAACGCATCAGAGATACTTCAGGTGCAGCTAACATTGGATAAGACAGCAATTCAGGTTGTAGCCTGCTATAAGTCCCCAACCATGTTCCAAGACTCACACTGCCTGTTCCTAAGCACACTGGAGAATATTAGGGTCCAACCTAACACTCTCTTACTAGGCGACTTCAACTACCCCTCCATTAACTGGGGAAACTACTCATGTACCAATACACTTGCCAAGCATTTTCTGGAGTTCATTAATTCCAATGCCCTGGACCAGTTCGTTCTTACCCCCACTAGAGGTAGCAACAACCTTGACCTGGTCATTACTAGCATGGACACCTGTTGCTCTACACAATAGTCAGCTTCTACCTGGTTAGATTCGACCACAAACTAATCTTGTTGGAAATCCACATCCCTCCCACCCCCCAGAAAAGGTAACCACCATGAACAACTTCTCAAAAGCTAACTTTGGGATCCTAAAAACAGAGGTGGCTAACTTCACGGCACCCATGCAAATGGAGAATAGTTGCATGACCACAGAATCATACACCAATGCTCTGTACGAATACGTACACAAATGCATGGATCTCACCAAACCCAATAGAACCAAGACACTCTCCTCCAAAAAAGGAAGCCTATCTGGTGGTCCTTTGCCATAAACAAACTCTACAACAGAAGGAGGAAATTGATGCGGAATAAGGTGAAGTCCCAGGACTGGAAAAACTTCCTTATCTGCCTCAACAAAAAGTTGAAATCCCTCATCAAATCCTATAAAGCTAGGTATCAAAACAGAATTGCAGCAGATAGTAAAGACAACCACAAGGCCTTCTATAGTTGTGTAAGGAATCTCCATGGCAATATCCAGATTTGCTCTGAGCTACTGCACAATGCTACCACCTATATTGAGCCAACAGATATTGCCAGTTTACTGGCCAACAGATTCAGTGCCAACTTTACCCCTCTTACCCCCCCCAAAGGACCAATCACAATACCAGTAGATTGCCAGGCACCCAGTATTACTGCTGCATGGGTTAAAACAGCACTGTCCAAGACCAAGAATACAACTTCTATGGGACCTGACAATGTCCCTGGTTGTGCTCTACATGAATTACAGATTGAACTGGCACCTCACCTGCATGCCATTGATACCATTCCCTACACAGGAATCATAGAAAAACTCACTAAGCTTGGCATCAACCCGTATATCTCTAGGTGGGTTGCAAACTGGCTCACAGATAGAACCCACAGTGTGAAACTAGCTGACTCTAATTAAGACTGCTGATTAGTCATGAGTGGAGTTCCACAGGGTTCGATCCTGGATCAGCTCCTGTTTAATATCTACTTCTCTGAAGTCCTGGCCAACATGAAGGGACTCTGGCTGACAAAGTTCTCAGACGACTGCAAGCTGGGAGCTATTATTAACTCCCCAAGTGATGTTGACATCCTACAGATTGGTCTCACTGTGACCAAAGATTGGTATCAGAACCATGGCCTTAAGCACAATGCCAATGTGTTGTCATCCTCTTTGTGAAAAACCCAGTTCCCATGAATTACCACATTGATGGTAGTCCACTGAACACAGAAGGTGTTATAAGAGATCTGGGAATACAGGTTGATAGCAACCTCTCTTTTGATCACCACATTGCCACTGCGGTCAGAAAGTCCTTTTGTGTGGCACATCTCATTACTAAGGGTTTTGCATCCAGGAAGAAAGAGGTCATTGTCTCCCTCTACTCTTCCCTCATTAGGCCAGTCATTGAGTACATTTGGCATGTACCTCACTTGACACCTGCAACAACTGGAGAGGCCAAAAAAGTACCTCACAAAGTGGATCCTAGGCCTTAAACACTTGTCCTATGTGGGCAGACTCAAAAAGTCCAACTATTCTCTGTCTCATATCACCTACTTAGAGGTGATCACTGCTTGACTTACAAAGTCATGTCTGACCCAGCTCTGTTAGAAATGCTACATCTAAAGAAATCCAAATCCCTCCGCACCACATGCTCCAGAGACCTCAACCTCATTACCACAATTAACAGAACATGCTGGAGGGACAGGTTCATAACCCAGAGACTGCCCATGCTATGGAACAGACTTCCCATAGATGTCAAGCAGAGCACCTCACTGACCCTGTTCAAGAGAAATCTTGATGAGTGGATGGGAAACAGAAAGTTTCTCCCAGGGATAACCCCAGTGGCTCTGCTCGACAGAGGCACTGAGAAAGAAGTGTGGGTGGCACTATGCCAGGGTAATCCTATGTCTAGGCTTGTAAAGGCCTCAGGGCCATTAGCCTAGTACACACCTATGAACCTATGAACAGAGGTAATATGTTCATTGTGTTTTAAAGCCACTTTCTCACATCTACATTTAACAATTTTAGAAAGTATGATGAAAATGTGTGCATCAGATTTATCTTCCATAGCGGCTTGTGCCTCTTACTGTATAGCCTGTTTCAATATTACAATCAGAGAGACAGGAGAGATCTTGAAATGGCATAGTCATAAAAGTGCTTTGGAGTATAAGTGGTCCCATCCTTTAATTTCTCATATCAAATGCATAACATTATGTTAAGCCTTAGCCTCATTGTACAATTGCACCAGTGCTTCAGTGAGCTCACAGAAGAGGCAAAGAAAGCCCGAGGTATTTGAATCCTCTTACAAATCCTGGAATAGGTGTTGTCTTTTTATGTAAACATTTCCACTATCAATGAGTAAAGATTTCCAAGCAGAAAAACGAAAGCTGTAGGTTCACTAGTTTTGTACAGAATAGACTGCATTATTGTCTTACACTTCAAGAAACTAAAAGGCAGAAAGGTGGCCAAAAGGACCAAAACAGCAAAAAAAGCACTGATGAAGTGTCCTGAGTGGCTTTAAAGCTTGTTGTTTTCTAATAAATGTATTGTAATGGTTAGACCAGTGGTGTATTACTTTTGCTATTGTCTTACCCTGACAGAATCAGGCTGGCTACCTATTTCACTTAGAATCACTCACTGCATATAGTCACCCTAGTTAACATTCTGCAGTTATCACCACTGTGAGCCACAGCTCCACTAGCTTTTAAATGAAACCTAAGTACACTTTGGTTGGTAGTATCTTCATGCTTCTAAGAAGAAATTCATAACTACCATTGTACTTTGTCAATACCTTCGCTATTAGAGGCCCTATTATATGAATCTCTCTGCCAGGTGCTCTGATAACTGACAACTCTTTCATAATGTAGCTTATAGCACTACTCTTAACATAACAAGCAAGTGATTGTCTTGACACTGTTAAAAATATTGCTTTCTTATCTAAACACTACCACTCAATTGTGGGAAAAGGGCATATACATTTTATTTGGCCAACAGTACTTACATTCAGTGAAATGTGATTCAGTGAAATGAGTTTTCAGTGATTTTACCTTTCAGCGATTTTTTTGAGGGTGAATTGAAATTCAGTGGAATGAGTTTTCAATGAATCAAAGTAGACCGATATATATATATATATATATATATATATATATATATATAGGTAGGTAGGTACTAGACTATTGGCCCAAGGGCCTACGTAAGCCTAGCCAACAAGGTTCCCTAGCTTACTCTTGGTGGGATCCAAGAAAGTTAATTTCCTGTGCCACTGTCGAGAAGAGACACAGAAGTGATCCCTGGGGTGTATATCCTATTTCCCATCCACACATCAAGATTTTTCTTGAAGAGTGCTAATGAAGAACTTTGCATGACATAGATGGGTAGCTTATTCCAGAGTATGGGAAATCTCTGGGATAGGAATCTATCCCTCCAGCATGTCCTGTATATTGTGGTGACAAGGTTTAGGTCCCTAGAGCATGTAGCTCGGAGGGATTGGGATTTCTTTAGGTGTAGCATGTCCAACAGCTCTGGGTTTGACATAGATTTATATGTTAGGCAGAGATTACCTCGGAGTAGGCGATATGCTTCGGAGTAAAGCTGGAGTTTTTTGAGATGGTCAGTGTAGGGTATTTGTTTGAGGCCAGTAATCCTCTTCGTGATGTACTTCTGTGGCCTTTCCAGCTGCTACAGATGTCTTGTGAGGTACATTCCAAAAGGGGCACTGTAATCTATAATGGGTCTAATGAGTGTCGAGTAGTGAGGAACAATTACCTCTTTTTTCCTGGATGAGAACCATTTTATGATGAGGTATGTCACATAGAAGGACTTCCTGACTACTGTGGTGATGTGACTATCAAAGGAGAGACTACTGTCCACCTGGGTCCCAAGGTCTCTTATCACACTTTTGGTGTTAAGTAGATTGCTGCCTATGTGGTAGTTCATGGGTACAGAGTTTTTGCCAAATGGGATGACACTGCACTTTTTGGCATTCAGCTTGAGGCCATGGCTCTGACACCAGGCATCTGTCTCAGCGAGGCCCTTCTGTAGGATGTCCACATCATTTGGGGACTTGACTATGGCTCCTAGTTTGCAGTCATCTGTGAACTTCATTAGCCAGAGGCCTTCTGTGTTAGCCTGTACTTCAGAGAAGTAGATATCAAACAGGAGAGGTCCCAGGACGGAACCCTGTGGTACTCCATGTGTCACTGCTTTGAGGTCAAATTTGGAGTCTGCAACTTTTACAGTGGGGGTTCTGTCAGTGAGCCAGTTGGCAACTCATCCTGTGACTTAGGGATCTATACCTAGTATATTGAGTTTAGCTATAATTCCAGAATGGGAGATGGTGTTGAAAGCCTTGGTGAGGTCAACATAGGCTGTGTGAACTACCTTACCCTCATCTACAGCTTTGGTGACTGCCTCAAAGAAGTCACTCAGGTTCAGGAGGCATGATCTCCCTTTCAAAAACCCGAACTGGGTGGGATCCAGAGTTTGGAGGTTACCAATGTCTTTGTTTATGAGTTCCATGATGATACATTCCATGGCCTTGCAGACCAGACATAACAAGGACTCTGCATTCTTCCTGTATAGATATGGGCCCTTTAGGGGGTGAGGGGGGGGGGGGTAAAGTTAACACTGAACCTATCTGCCAGGATTTTGGCAATATCAGTTGGTTCTGTAATTTTTGTGCTGTTGTGCTTTAACTCAGAGCAGATCTGGGTGTTGCCATCAAGATTCTTGACATAGCTATAGAATGCGTTGTGGTTGTCCTTAGAATTACTGGCGATTTTGTTTTCATAGCAAGCTTTGGAGGATCTTATAAGGGATCTCACCTTCTTACTGAGGCTGACCAGGGAACTCCTCCACTCATGGGATTTTACTCTGTTTTGCAACAGTTTCTTCCTGCTGTTGTACAGTCTGTTTATGGCAGGGGCCCACCAGATTGGCTTCCTTTTTTTGGAGGATAGCGTCTTGGTTCTGTTTGGGATAGCACAATCCATGCACTCGTGTAAGTACATATAGAGTACATTTGTGTAGGATTCAGCAGTCGTAACTGTATTGTCCATCTGCATGGGTGTCATGAAGTTCTCCACTTCTGTCTTAAGAAGCATGAAGTTGGCTTTGGAGAAATTTTTTTACCATGGTTTCCTTAATGGGGGGTGGAGGTGGGATGCGGATATCAAGGGTGATTAGCTTATGGTTGGATCGGACCAACAAGGAGATGACTTCTGGGGTGGAACACTGGTCACTCATGCTGGCAATGACTAGGTCTAGGATATTGTTGCCCCTGGTGGGGGTGTGGATAAGGTGATCCAGGGCATTGCAGTTTATGAATTCCAGAAAGCGTTGAGCTAAGGAGTTGGTACACGAGTAGTTTTCCCAGTTAATTGTGGGGTAGTTGAAGTCGCACATTATTAGGGTGTTTGGTTGAACCCTAATATTTTCCAGTACATCAAGAAAAGAGGAGTGGGAATCCTGGGGCATGGTGGGGGATCTGTTGCAAGCTACAATTTGGATTGCAGTTTTGCCCAGAGTTAGTTGCACTTGGATAACCTTAGATGCATTATGCTGAGCAACAAGCCTGGAGGTGAGGATATCCTTAATGAATATGGATACACCTCCGCCTTTGGTGTTTCGGTCCAGGTTACATGGCCAAAAGTGTGGTATGAGTTATAGCCTGGTAGTGCAGGGGTGCTCTCTGGAACCTTGAACCAGGTCTCAGTCACTGCACAGATATCAATGTTCTCCATTTTAAGGAGTGCCTTGAGTAAGTGCATTTTGAAATTTAGACTTCTAGCATTGAGTAGTATTACCCTCAGGTTTTGCTTGCCTGTTCCTGCTATGGTGGTGAATTTGTCATTTTGAACCTTGCCTACAAAAGGCACTATAGGGGCAGCAAGAGCCTTAGCCAGTATCCAGAATTCCAGGAATGAGAGGTGCAGGCCATCTGTGGCAAAGCATCGTGGTCTGTCGACCATGTCATGCCAATCAGACAGATACTGGATCCCTTTAGAATAGCACCAGAAGGTTAGCCAATTGTTGAAGTCAATCATGTTGTCCTTGTACTGCGGTATCAATCTGGTGATGGCAGAATGCTACTCAGGCTAGGGTCATACCTGCCTGGGCTACAAGATCAGAAAGCTCTTCCATGTCTCTTTTCATGTAGTCCAGGGAGGTACATCTCAGGTCATTCACACCAACATGGACAATGACGGAATCATGTTTGTACTTGTGGAGTGACCTGAGTGCATGGGTTATGTGGCGGATCCTGGCACCCGACAGGCAGCTGACAGTAACCTTCTCCTTATTTACCTGGTGCGTGGGACATCAGTATGCCTGACTATAGAGTCACCTATGACAAGTGTGTTGGGTACGTTGTTTTGCCTTATTGGCTGTGGTTGAGTGGCACACTGAGTCTGTGGGCTCTGCGTCATTTTGGTTGTGTTGGTGGATGGAGGCTGCTTGTGTTTCTGCTTTGGAGGTCTCTGTTGCTTAGACAGATTATTATTGAGAGCCTCCTCAAATGTTTTTGTGTTACTATGTGTGGATTTTGGTGGTGTAGATTTAGTGAGATTTAGTGAGACTATGTGATGAGTGTGGTGTGATGCAAATGATTACCTTCTCCTCGTGACTGTCAAGTCCAGTCTTGGTTGGAGAGAGCTTTACCTCCAGTTTGGCTAGATAAGTGCATCTCTCACAGGTTGTAGTGTTGGGTGGTAAGAGGAGAGGGTTGTCTGGGTACATGAGGCAATTTCTACATTGCCTCAAGATGCCTAGATTCATCAGATAGACAGGAGAGTACACTGGGAGCTGACCCTTGGACATGCCTGAATAAAACCATATTTTCCTCTAGATAAGTGAGGAAAGTGAGTACAAGAGCTGTTTTTCTCTAAGCAAGTAAGAAAAGTAAGTACAAAAACTGTTTTCCTCTAGGTAATGAGGAAGGTTGAGTGCTATAGTAATTAGTAGGTTATTTAGTGCTTACAAGTTCTGATCACGAATAAGCAAATTTAAGTGCTAAAACTAAGAATCTGTATCTGCACTAGAGTTACAGGACAGAAACAAGTGCAAATGCAGGCTTTCAAATCAGAAAGTTGAGAGAGATGGAAGAGATTACCCAAATGGCCAATAACTACAATTTCTGGGGCAGAATCACTCCTTATATGGTAGACAGGTTACCTAGTGCTTACCACTCCCACTGATAAGCTAGAAGGCTTCCCTCCAACACAGAAAGGCTTGGGGGGCTCAGAAGCTTGTATACAGTCCTGGATACAGCAAATCTGTATCTGGAACACTAGTTACAGGAAAAGTGGGAAACAGGCTTACAGTTTTTTTTTTTACAGAAAAGTAGCTAAAACAATAGTAATATTGAGTATGTAGCAATATTAGACCAAACACAGTTTAAAAAATGCAATTAAATTAAAAGGACTAAAAGCAAGTGCAGAAAGAGTTTATTAGGTAGAATGTGGTAAAGAGATGGGACTGGGGGAGTGTCCCAGATCAAATCTACAGTGGGGTGAGCAACTGCAAAAGCCACCAAATTTAAACTAGAAGCCAGAAATAGGGAGGGTGGATAGGTTTATAGTGCCTAGACTGCTTGAACTAACTCTTTTTAACATGGAGTAGCACTGCCTGTACTATGAGATCTTTCTGGATTGCCAAACTCCACACTCTTTCACTGACAATAAGCTCAATTAGACTGCAAAAGAGACTCATTCTTGACAGTTGTATCTGCTATCTTTTCCTTTCTCTCACTGCACAAAGAAGTGCCTACATGTAAGGACGCAGAAACTAAATAATAACTCAAGAGCTTTTTGTTACTGAACATCTTTTGCTGTAGTATCACATGTCTGGTAAAATGCCTAAAGTACTGACACCACTTTGCCGATCTTCTGTTTAATGTCTCAGTTGGATCTACCTTCCATCATCAGCAAGACATCGAGATTATTAAACTCCTCGACAGGTAGTAGCCATTTTACTTTTATTTTAAAAGTAGTCCACTCTTTTCCTTGTGAAGAACATGATGTTTGTTTTAAGGGGGCTGACTTTTATCCCATTTGCTTCATAAATCTGCAGTGAATTGCTTCAATGCATGCTACAGATCACAGTAAGGTGAGGATAAGAGGGCATTGTCATCAGCAAACCACAAAGATGTGACCCTCACTTATTGCACTAGACAACACTCAGACCTTGAGTGTTATCCTGTTTGTGACAACATCAAACAATAGTGGAGATAAGAAAAAGATGTGGTAGGTCCTGCACCAAAATTGTTTGTAATCCGACTTGATGACAACTGTGGACACAACTCTCAGTACTCCAATGTAGGGACCAGCTGAGTGAGGAGTAGCCAAGACACATCGTGCATCTGGAATATTTCTCAGACTGCATTATCATGTGTCTTCTATGAGTCCAAAAACTTATGTAGAGAGTACGGAAAATATGCTTTCACTGCTTTAATATCTGAAAAAGGAAAAAAGAGTTGGTCTGTTTGTTCTACACTTAGGACAGAATCTGCACTGCATCTATTAAGCCTTGGGTGTTACAGTACCAGGATTGTCAGGAGGATACTAATGAGAAATTCTTTATGTCATAAAAAAAGAAAATGTAAACTCCTCCAGGCATCCACAGACAAAACAGACAGGTGGTGAAGATCCTTCTTCAGACTTAACTGACTAGCAGTTGTAACCTTATTCATCTGGATTGAGAAATGCTAAGGAAAGGGAAGAATCTAACCTCTTGACAATCAGTAGCAGTCAGAAATATGAGGGTATTTGGAGAAGACATTTACCACGACTCCTGACAAATACCTAAAGAGCACAAGAAGGCATATTTTTATGTCAAACGTTTGTAGTTATAACAATCTTGTAGAAAAATTATCTCCTGTCATAAGATATGACTTGTAGAAGAAAAAAAGCAGGCCTTTATTTTATGAATCAGTATTACTTCTGTCATTTATGTCAGTTTCTGCTATGGCACTAATAATGCAGAGGCCCACGAATGAAATGCACCATACACACATGGATCTAAGATATTCTGCATCATTATTATTGGCAGGAAGAGTATCTTCAAGCTATTAAATCTAAGGTGCATTTTTTCTAAGTCCACACCCTCTCTTCTTACTCTTAGAAATGTATGCATTGTTTTCAAATGAAGTTTGTAAACTATGTGAACGGAAATGGTGAGGATTCACATCATATCACTTCATCACCTTGTGTATACACTGTGCTGCAATCCTGTCAAACCAATGCAGCGTAAAAATGTGACAACTAGCAACTATAGAAAAGCATATAAGTGCAGAGCTAAGAAAATGAACCTCAGATGAAGAAATTGTAGGACACCCACAAATCTGTTATTAGTTGTCCTCTCTAAAAAGTGTACCTCTAAAAGACACACAGAAAAAAAAAAACACTCAGTTTTCTAGGATCCTATTTACTGACATTTCTTGCTCCATGAGAGGTGATGATAAACTGCACTGAATATAACATCTGTAGGAGACCAGACTGGAAATATCAGAACATTTCCTCTGAAGGTTATCAACTTGGCATCTCAGTGTGTCAGTCTATGTATCTAGAAACCTATCAGTTTTTAAGACTATTTTCTCTATTTATTGTGGGTATTCTTGTGATTTGGTGAGCCACCCCCCCCCCACACACACACACACATGGATTTTAAGTTCCCAAATTATCACATATGTGAGAGAAAAAAAAAATTGTGGGCAGCACTATTTCCTAAGACGGAATTATTTTCCAGCTTGGAACCTTAGCAAAGAAGTAAATCAATCCCGTGAGCTTTGTAAGGTGTCATCTGGGATCAAGAATGAAAAAAAATTAATGAAGATAAAGCAAAGGCAATAGCTGTAAGCTATGTAGCCATGCACAAATTGGTTCAGCAATACCCATATTTATAGGGACATGATAAAATGAAATACTTAGGAGTATGGATTAAAAATAATTCTGTTATGGCAGCTAACGATATGTGAGAAGAGACTAAACAGAAGATAAAAAATATGAGAAATTGAAAGCTCTCTTTTGCGGATCTGAATAGCAAGATAGAAGCAGTAAAATATGTTTTAGTCCCTTTAGTTTTATACACAAGTCAGGCATATCTTTATCAACCAGAAGAGAAGTTGTGGATAGAAATTAGTAATAGCTGAAGGATTTTATCTGGGAGGAGAAGAGGGCAAAACAATAAACTAATCTTTCCAACAGAACAAAATGGTTTGGTATTACCTTATTTGAAGGGTATTTTCAGAGCTACACTATTAGGGCTCCTAAGCACAGCTATAATTCAAAGTGGAAAGGGATTATAATTAAATGGGGGGGGGGGTAAAAAAAACAAGGAGTGACTAGGCTTTTGTATGTAGATCCTTACAGAGAATAACAATAATCATACAGAATATTATATTCATAAAGTAGCAGAAAGTATTCAAAGAACTAAGCCAACATGGGGATGGAGAAAGAAGATTCTGCCAACAGGGGTGAATGCAATTATGTGTACAGAGAATATGCAAGAAAGAGATGGAATTTACTAGCAAAAATGACAATGGAACCAGGTATTGGAGAAAATAACTACAGAGAAAAAGGTAATAAAATAGGTATCGGTCAAAAATTCATCTGGACTGCAGTCTAGAGATTGCCTTCCCTTTCAAGGATTGATAGATTATAGGCAAAGAGAAAGAAACATGGGATCCCTTGCAAAACAAAACAATGCTGGTAGAGTTTTTAGGAGACTCTAGAATAGAAGCTGTTGTTAAAAGGGGGGTAATTAGTAGAGCATACAAAATTTTGCATGATAACTAGGAATCAATCAAAGGAATTTAGAAAGGATTGGGAAGAGAAGTTGGATAACCAATTTACAAAGAAATGAGTGGATATATTTATTCCTCCAAAATATATAGCAAAGTTGAGTAGATTTCGGATCCTTGCTTGGAAATGTTTGCATAGCTATTTTTATACCCCAAGCAGACACCAAAGAATTTTTCCTTAGGTAGCTTACAAATGTCGAATGTATGATGGGGAATAATGAGATAACTGAGAACACATATTTTTGGGAGTGTAATGGGTTGGCAGACTTAAAACTTCCTTGCAGACTACTCTGTCAGAAATACTGGGTAGGCAAATTGGTGTAACTAAGGAAATGATTTTTGAGCTGTGATACAGCAGCTGCAGAATTGCCTAGACATGGTAAGACCTTGCTGAGTTCAGTCCTGGTGGCTGCCAAAGAGCAATTACTAGAAATAAAAATAAAAGTCTAAGCCAACTATACTAGAAGTGCTGAAGATAGTAACAGAAAAGAAACAATTAGAAATGGGATCTTTAGAAAAGGGTAGGAGCAAATTACACAGAGAACATTGGAATTGTGAGAACAATAGATGGAAAATAATGTTTTGGTGGAGGAACGAGGTTTAAGGGAAGGCAGGAATTAAGGAGCTATGACATTTTTGATTGACAATAACTGGATAGATTATAGGTGATGTATAATGTTTGCAACTGGAAAAATATGTCAATATGGTTTGATTACATTTATATAAATGTATGATTGCCTGTGTCATGTGATAATTTAATAAAGATGTTTCTTGTTTAAAAAAGAATGTTAAAATAGTATCAGTATAATGCAGATTAATTAAGAACATAACATCTTTATTTAATGCTTTTTAATAATTTATCTAAATTCTCTTTGATTTTCTAGTGCTCTAAAGCAAATATGATGAAGAGCAGAAGACAGAACTTTCTTTCTTACTGCTACATCTTACAGGAACACTATGTAAAAGAAATAAGCCCAGCTTTATTTAAGAAAAGCAACAGCATTATATATTGTCTGAATGGCTGATGTATTCCTAAGGAGACACCAAGATGTGAAAGCAGAGGAAAAGGTACTCCAAACTTAACTAGTTAAATACTTTCTCCAGATCAGTTTCAAATGCAAGAAGAGGCTCCTTTCCAATTGGGTAGTAGTGAAAAAAGGTAATATTCCAAATCATTATATTTATGTTGTCTACATGCCAAAAAAAAAAAAAAAACAGTTTGAGCTAACTGCACTAACAGCAGTACAAGGGGATACACTCAATGAGACAACATATGCATATATAGTTTATAATCCAATATTTAATGCTTAAAGAGATGTATAATTGTCAAATAAGTGCAGGTCCTCTCCTTGGAATTTTTTTTGTTTTTGTCCAAGAAGGGAGCCAAGTGAGACAAAGGAATGAAAGCGTGCATATTTCTAATAACAAATCTAGTGATTTCTTCATTATATGTCTGTGGACCACTCCTGTGACCCAGTCTCAGCCAGAGGCATTTCCTGGCCTCAAATGCTTAATCACTTTCTGTACTCCTGGACTGTGAATGGCACTTTCAAAGTGCATTATTTTTCAGAGGATAAAGACAGAAACAGAGCTTTGTACATTTGTTCTGGGCATTATATTCCCTTTGCTGTTTCAGAAGACTACAACATGTCCTGAAATTGGCCAGCAGACATAAAATATTACTTGTTGGGTACTTGATGGCTGAGCCAGAACTCCTAAAGGATGTAATTCGCTGACTGCTAATTTTCAGTCTGATACTTTTATTCTGACCTTCTGAAGCAAAATCGTCATTTCAGATAATCCAGAGCACAAGTCTTTTACAATCAGGAATCTGCTGAATCATCAGCTGTAAACCTTTTCTAAAAGGCTTAAACTCTGTGAGAGAAGTTTAGTCATTCTATCACATTCTTCACTTTATTTATGTCATAGTACTTTAATATATTTATTAAGATCAGTAACTATTTTAAATTTTCAGACATGCTAATGTGGGTTCTTAAACAGCAAGAATGACTGAGCAAAAATGCAAATCTTAAACATAGTACATCTGAGGTTACAGAGTCTTGGACAGTAATCCCTATTCTCTAAGGTTTGGTGATATCAGAGCTAATAAATATAAGTAGCAGCGGTGGGGCTGAAGCCCCCAACATTGGTGGGTACAAAAAGGCTTTCCCTCTGCAAAATACACAAATAAATAAATAAATAAATAAATAAATTTGAAGTAGAAAAGTGATTTTTGACATTTATTGTTCTTGTGTATTGTGTATTTTTTTAAATCTCAATTTGCAATTATGAGCCTAAGATTTTCAAAATAGCACTCTTAATATTTTTATGTTTTTTGCCCTTTAGTGCATCCCACATATAACTATTTCTTTATACTGTCAAATAGCCCAGTGACCTATCCTACATCCGCTGGAGAAACAAATTAAACTTTATGCAAAATGTCAGATTCATACATTACTTATACAGAATGCAGGATAGCTAGAAAATGTACAAGCAAGTTCCAACATGGTCAGTCAGGGTATGCAGTCTTCAACAAATGTAGTATAGTCTCCTGCTAATGCTTGCAATAAGACATATTACATACTATATCTCAACAGAGCCAGGTAATAGGATATACCTGATTAAAAATACTGCAGTGAAGGAATCTATGCCACTGACTATCATATCTTGAGAAGGCAATCCTAAAATCTTTACCACTGTGGTAGTCTTATGAGACAAAGAAACTATAGAGTGGAAGTAGTACAGTTATACAATTAAAGTGTGCATTGATTGTGTCTCCATTTTAACAAAGTCTGCTAAATCTAAAATGAGTTTCACACAACAAGCTGATTGCCTGTCATAGAAATCAGCTGTAAAACTGGAGATGATCCTCCTTCCTATCTGCAGTGTAGCCAGACTTATTACCCACCTTCCCCATCTGAAATACGAGCTACCCTGAAACTAGTAAGAACATTTGTAATCAAAATGACTGCACCACATCACTTCTTACAGTAATTTGAAGAAAATATCTAGCATATGTATCATCTTCTGCTTAACGTGTTATTATACTCTGTCCCATTAAGGTGGGACATCTATAGCCACACAGCATCTGTCCCATTATGTCTAAAGTGTTGAAATGTTTAAAAAATATTTTTTGCTGAAATTTTACATACAAGAACAAATAAACTAGCAAAAATAAAACAAATAACTACTTATGTAAGTGTTCACAACAAATCTTACTGTATCTAAGATTCATTAACATGCCACACAGGATAGATTGATCATTGAACACAAATTAAAATATCTCTACTAAGTTTAGTTTTATCCAGTAAATATATTCTGTGGTTCTTTTGTTTGCTCTCATCTTAATGGTAGACATTTGTTTTTAACATACAACAGTGACTGTACTTGTAATTTCTGCAAATGAAGGAATAACATACTTTTTAACAAATTCTTTGTAGCCATCTTCCTAACTATTATTAATAAGCTACAGAGAGTTGAAAACTGAGATTTGGGTACACATGCAGTAAATGGAATCATAAACCATCAATTTAGTTAATATAAATCTTCCAGATTACAATGCTTGCAGGAAATCCAGAGAATCTGAAAGAGCCCCGCCATTTGCATTAAGGGCTGCTATAAAAAGGACCTGTTTCTGCAACATAGTAATTTGTAATTCAGAGACACATTAACCACAAAGAAGAATTTGTATGTCTCTGAATTGCTGTTAACTACCATGGGTACAGAACAGCTCTTTTCTGAGGAGGTTAACAGCGGCAGAGGACACAGCATGTTAGCAGAGCCACACTGCCCTCATTCACTCACACACACACACACACACACACACACACACACACACACACACACACACACACACACACACACACACACACACACACACACACACACACACACACACACACACACACGTCTGACAAAATACCCAATATCCCCTTTTTCTTTCACTGGTAAAACACAGATGTTTACAGTTGGTCAGTAATGGTAGATATTGGAGGTTCACACTTCATTTTCTTCAGTAAATATATGGTATTGCAAAAGCTGTTGCACTCATGACTTTGCAAGCTTTTAGGAAGACTAAAATCTATCCCTGATTTTGTTCCATGATTAATTTTGGCTTTTTCTTGATTTCTTGTGCTGTGTGGTTGAGTGGTATGCTTAATGTTCACTCTGCTTCTCTACTGTACGTCACATATTGTTGCATGCAATGAACAATTGCTGAGATCTTCATTATATGTTAAAAAAATCTTTGCTGCACTTTCTCAGTTAGAACACTGTGTAAATGCTGAGGTTGCTTGTGGCAAAGGTGTAGGGTTTGAAGATTTTTCATCCATTTGCACCCTATATATTTTAATGACTTACTGTGTTTTCAATTATAATCTGATGTCTAGCAGTGCTACAAAGGGCTAATATCCTCATTGGGAGGGAGCAGGGTTGCAAAACCTTTTATTGCCTTTAAGCCATTCTACTTGTAGTATCCCTTGTGTTTTGTGGTTCTCTGCACAATGTTTTTTTTTTTTTTTTTTTAATTAAAGTGTCCCTGATATCTAGGGTTTCCCTATCTACATCCTCAGAGTTCTTCTTTGTGTCTAGTAGTTCTCCCAGTCAAATTAAATATAAATGCCATTACATCATGGTGAAAAAAGTTAACCCTGGTGTCTCGTGTTCCCACAGATCCACATCTGTAGAGACATCTCTGGTAGCTAGTGCCCCCCTACCCAATGTTACAGGCTTTATTTATTAGACTAGCAGTTTGAGTGGATGTATGACAGTTACCCCTCCAACACACACACACACACACACACACACACACACACACACACACACACACACACACACACACACACACACACACACACACACACACACACACACACACACACACACACACACCTAACCATTCCCCCTCACATACCACCTTACTGCAACCTCCTATGCAGACCCACTCTCTCACACGTGTAGTCTCTCACATACATACACTAGCACACCTTACACTACAAGACCACTAAACTCTCCATCACCTACCTTTATACCTTGCTAGATGAACACAGCTTTTTGGAGCAACCAGGAGCAGTCATGTTAAGTTACACAGCCAAGCATAAATGTTTTCCTGCAGGCAGTTCTGGGAGAGAGCATATAGCTGATTAGCATATGTCTGTAGTGCAGAGTGCCTTATTAGCATTTAGCATGGCTGCAGTGGCAACCCACCATGGTGCTGTACTGTCTCTGAATTCAGAAAGGTTACTGTAAGGTGTAGGCCTCATATGCACATTGTGGTAGCCTTTCACAGTCAGGCCTTTAGATTTTTATTGATTTGTTTTTTTTTTAAGTGTAGAATGATAATAATTGATAAACTATATGCTGCTAATCTGCTTTGATAAAGGATTGACACTGTTATTATCCAATACCTTCAATTTGCATATAATTCCAATTCTATGTGACGTGATAAATGACCCAAGTCAAAATTTCAAAGAAAATAATCTCCAAAACAAAAAAGATTTTTTGAAGATGTTAAAATATTTTTTATCTATTATAGTAAACATTGAGCAGCTCATTTGCTGAGCTTGCTCTCCTAGTTATCTTTGATAAAACATTTATAGTTCTTAATTATTATATATGCATTGGATAAATATTATACACCCATTTCACCATGTGTTTCAAGACTGGAAAATCAAGAAAGACAGGGCATTCTTTTAGATTAAAAAACTGTCAACTGCTTTGGAATGTAAGCCAATTTTCCATATCCAAATTTTAGTCTTGCATTTAACATTTGATATCAAAAAATCAAGTCCCTATCTTTTAGGCTTAACATTTAAAAAAAATCAGACTAAATATACATGATTTTGTAAATGCTCTAGATTATTAAGTGAAAAACCATGCTTTTATCTCGGATATTTATGTATAAAATTTCTAAATGTTTTAATATCTCCATTTCTGTAAAAAGATTCCATTGCATTATTAGTGTTTTAAAGTAACTATTTTTGTAATTTTATTTTTTTCATATCCATTCAGAGTTACGTACTGTATAACCCTCATGTTTCTCATTATTACTCTAGTTAAACTTCCTCTCTACCTTTTTAACTTGTAGGAACTCATCATCTCCTTCCATTTTCCCTTTCTTTTGCTCCCACCCCTCTCATTTTCAGATGATTTGTTTTCAGTGTAGAGTCTGCATGTCCTCCCTGTGTTTTGTGCTGTTTCCTCTGGGTGCTCCAGTTTCCTCCTATATTCTAAAGACATGCAGTAGGTAGATCAGACACTCTAAACTGGCCATAGGTGTGCATGCATGTGTGTTTATGTGGTGTGGAAGAACTACCATGGCAGGGCTAGCCACCCAGCAGTGTAAACCTTGGCTTTAGTTGGTTGCCACTGTTGAAGTGACAGCACAACATCATGTGCAAAAATGGGGAAAAGGAGTTATGGATGGATAGTCTAAGATTCTCCTCACCAGCTCCCCTTTCTGAAACTGCCCCTTGTTTTCCAGATTCTGGCTGTTAAACATTTCACCTCTGTTGCCATTACTCTTATCATTTGCATTTCTTTTTTTTTCTGACAACCCCCCTCTCTGTTCTCTAAACCTGTCATCCAAAATTCCCAGGAGTTTTGTTTCATTTTTCCATATATCCTCTTCTAGATTTCCATAGACTTTGACCAGATCTTTTCAGCCCTGATACACTTCCTGAACAAATGTTTCCTGCCTATCTCTTCTGTCATGTGCCTCTATCATCTTGAGTCTGTTTTCTTTCCCTCCTTACATAATCGTCTTGGTGTAGCAGACCATTTGTGCAACACTCTTTATATCTGTTCTCCTGTAATATGTATTATCTGCATTCTAATGTTATTTTTGAGGGCTTTTTTGGCACTTAGCTCTTTCAGGTTGCAACCCTTCTTCTTTTCTTTTTCTTTCCTTATATTTTTCTTTTTGGCTTCCTCCACTTTCCCACCTGGTCTTGATAAATCATTCTGCTTTTAGATTTCCCCTATATTTCCCATCTACCCATGGGGCTGTACTTTCCCTTCTCTTCTTGCTTTGCTTTCCATGGATTTTGGCTTCCTCCTACTTCTCCAGGCATTTTCTCTCAATCTGTTGTATGTCCACCATTCATTTTGTGCTAACCCAAAATCCTCTATTAATTCCTGTAGTGTTTTGAATAATTGTCGCTGGCCTGCTTCCTCCTTCATTAATTCCCTCTTTCCTTCCATTTCTGTCCTGTTCTTCCTTATGAAAGTCTCCAGTTATCCTTATTCCAATATGTCGCTTTCTTTCTCTTCTCCCCATAACATGTTGCCACATCTCTTTATTGCCTTCTCATTCATTCTTTTACTCCCCCCGCCTGATGTTTGCCATCTCCCCTCTTGTTGTTTGGTCACCCATTTACTCTCTATCCACTTAAGTAGGTTATATGCTATGGCCTGTGTAGGAATGTGTGGGAGTCCCCAGCCCCCTTTTTCCCCTACTCAGTTTTAGCTTGTGTTTTTTGTTTTTGGCACCATTCTCATTTTCCCCTAACCTTTTTCTTTTCACCCATACAAGTTATTCTGCAATTATAGTGGGGACCAAAAAGTTATCTCCACTGGGTCAATTGGAGATTTCATAGTACATACACTATAATTGGGAGAATTGTCATTTTAATCATGCTAATTCAACAATCATGTATAAGTTTCATGTCTTCCCCTCTCCAATATCTCTAAAATGTTTGCTTTCTCCTTCTCCAAATTCATTTGTAGTGTGTCACTTAATGAATGTCCTACATATATATTTGCGGTACTCCTTTCCCTGAATGTGTCCTCCTCTGCCCTTTCCTTTTACTTCTCCCATCCTGACAATAACTGCCTTTCTGGTTGCATCTAAGCCATGAGACTGGTATTATTTCCTCTTTGTCCATCATTACATTCTCTAAAATGAGCATGCATTAGGATCCATGACTGTTACTCACTTCAGTTGACTTAACTTTTTCTGCCCTTCAGTTTCTATGCCTTCTATGAGTAATGTGAAGATGGTGTTGAGAGAGGGCACCTCTTTCTGGTCCACCCTCACCTACATTTATTTCCTTGATGACTTATCTGTTTACCATTATTTTTATTGCTGGCAAATTGTAAATTGTCATTATCTGTTCTATCCAATCTGTCCCATTTCTCTTTCTTCTAGTACCTCCCACAGGAATTCCCATATGATTGTGTTTGAAAACCTTTTGTAGGTCAAAAAAGACAATGCCTGCTTGTATCCCCACTTTTGTTATTCTCTGTCCATGAAGTCTGTCAGTGCCCACAAATTATTTTCTGCCATTCTTCCTTTCACAAAACCATTCTACCCTTCTGTAATTATTCTTGGCAGAATCGCATACAGTATCCTTGCTAGCACTTTGGGAATCACTATAATGTATCTACTTATTAATATTTGTCTTTAGTCCCCTATGTACATCCTGCTTCCCACACTCCTTTTGGAATTAGCATTACCCTGACTCTTTTCTTTGAGTCTGTCATTTCCTCTGTTTCACTTAGACTTTCATACTCTTCCATCAAAACTGTCTATATTGCCCCGCCCTACTTGTAGAACACTATCAGGTATCTACCTGGGCCCCCTATCTTTCTGTCTTTCATTGCCATCACTGCCACTTCATCACCTCCATCATGATTTTGCATTCAGTTACATCCTCTATATTCTTTCTACATTGTACACATCTCCTCTCTCTCCCAATGGACTCCCTTTTCCTTCTCTTGTTACTGGAATATTTGTTGGTACTATTCCAAAAAGGTTCCTCTAGCCCTACTATCCTCCTCTATGAGCTCTCCTTCTCCCCCATAATGCTTGGTATCTCTCTCTCACCTTAACGTTTTCATACTTCCTTGCTAGACATTTCCTGTCTTCCATCCCAATTATCCATCAGTTGTCCTTCTAGTTGATTTACTTACACCACGGTTGTCACACATCCGTCTTGTTCAGTTTTTATTATTGCTTTCTCTGTACTTAGTGCCTCTCTGTCTATATGATATTTCCTGATTTCCCTTTGTGTTCTGTTGACTTCACCTTTCAGTTTTGTTATCTCTGCCTCATCTTTCTTTTCCATTCCTGTTTTCTCATGATTCTGCCATAACGGCTTCCTTGATTTCATTCCACTGATGTTTTCCCTAATCTGTCTTGTTTAGTGTTCTTCCTCACTATGTCCTCTGTCTTTGACAGCAGTTGTTGCTTCCTTTCCTGATCTTGACACTTGAAGCTTACTCATCTCTATCCCAGTCCCTCCACTTGTTCCCTCTTTGTTCTTACTGTCTTTGCTACTGCTGCAGAGTCTGATTATTTATCTCCCGCACATTTCTATCTCCTCCACCATTTGTAAAGTTTCTTCTTGTCCTAGTATACTGCCCAGTCTACTGGCCTGAATACAGCAGTTTATGGTAAATGTGTACTCCATATTTTCAGGGTAACTTCACTCCATATATTTGCCCCCTCTCCTTTTTTCATGTTCCAGTCTAAACCTCTTCTCATCTTTATAATGATCCACTTTTTCCCAAACAGCCTGTCTTTCTTGGTATCTAGTGTGATAGTGAAGTTTGCTCCAAAACTTCCTCCACATCCCTTTTTAGCTTCTTCATTCTTCAAGGAACCTGCTGTAAAAGCCCTCTGTATCCTTCACTGGAGCAAACAGGTTTCCAGTTGCTCATTTCTTCCCATTTTTTCTTCCTTGCTAAAAGATTCAGATTCCATCCCCACTTTTCTGCACTATTTCAGTCCCAACATATAACCCCTTTCTGAAGAGGGTGGCTACTCTCTTCTTGCTACCCCTATTTTATTGCCTGTTTCTTCATAAGGGTATTGTCGGCTTATGATTTTTTGATACTTTTCCGTTATCGGGGCAACACTAAGTTGTAACACGGTATCACACACACATACAATGATCGCACAGCTGTTAGCCCTGAAGGGCTTGTTTCGAAAGACCAAGAAACAGACATGAAGAACCCTTTTTTATTGCTTTGCAATGAGTGAGTCTGTGTAACTTGTCATACAGACATGCTCAATCCTACCTCCAAAAAATCGGATAGTACTTCCAAACGAGCAGCGAGAGCAAATGTTCCACAATCTGATCTCAATAAAGATGCCAGCAGCAGGGATTACTCCCTCCTACAATATAACCGATGCTAGCAAGCCATGGTTTGCCTTACTGTTTCTTTTTGGTAAAATGCAGATGTGTTGTCACCCTAATGCTCAGTTGTATATATTGTGGAAAAGTCCACATTTTGTTTGCTAAAAATACCATTTTCTGCACAGGAAAGAATTGTAATGCAGTTGGTATTGAAATGTAAAGCAAAATTCGGTGGTAAATAAAACAGAAAGGCATTGTCCAAGATTGAGAACCATGTCTGTTACATGCTGCCTCCATCCTTACATTTACATTACTCAGAAACAAGTCATTGATTTAATTTGTGATCGGCCCCGCCTGTTCTGTGCCAGAGAAAAGGGTACTATATAAACAACCTGTAGTAATAAACAAGGTCAGGCTGAGGAACTGACACGTGTTTTATCTATAGGGTACATACTCCACAGTTTATGAGCCACTATATTACCTTTCAACCGTCCCTGATTTTTATGTTACTCAGGATTACAATTATTTATTTATTTTATTTATTTTATTTTACATTTGTTGACCGGGAGGATCCGACTGGATGCATGTCCATTTTCAGCGGAGGCCCGGGGAGAAAAGCTCCAAAACACAGGTTACAAAACACTTAACTAAACAATGAAGCAAAATATACATTCAAAATAAGAGCATTCTAAGTTATTCTTTCTAATTTATTTTAAATGTAAGAGGGGTAGGATAGTAAGGAGATGTAGAATATTCATGAGTTATAGACAGTTATTACATTCTAGAGTGGACTATCCCGGGTTTAGGCAATGGCAACTTCGCATTGAGCCCAGATGAGTTTTTAGCTTAGCTTTAAATTGACTTAAAGTAGAGATGGATATAATATCATGGGGAAGTTTGTTCCAAATTTTACCTGCAGCGTTGGAGAAGGAAGTCTCCAGCAGAGTTATTAGTTTTGAGTGTTTGGATTAGGAGACGGTTGGACGACCTCAATGGGCGGGATTATTACAAAGGGAAGTAGTGCTTTGAGGGAAGGAGCATATTCAGGGTTATATATGATTTTGTGAGTAAGGACTAGTAGGTTGAAAGTAATTAGGTTAGGAAGCTCAGACCAGTTGAGTTTGGCTAAATTGGTACAATGATGGGTCCTATATGGGGACCCAGTAACAAACCTTGCAATATGATTGTAGCATTTAGAGAGTTTGTTCATGACAGTTTTACTTATATTGTGAAGTAAGGGGAAGTACAGGAGTGATGAGAGGAGGTGAGTCTGGGCAATGGCCATTTTAGCTTGGGGGTCAGGAAGCGTTTTTTTTATATAAAGAGCCTAGCTTTTGTTAATGGTCTTAATTATTTGGTTTGCGTGTATATCAAATTTTAGTTTGTTGTCTATGGTTACCCCTAGTAATTTTGTCGAGAGGTCTGGAGAAATTATGGTCCCATCCTTAGCTTGGATAGTAAAGTTAATGGGTAGGACTTTTGTTGGAAGAAACAACAACATTTTAGTTTTTTGGATTGAGAATCAGGCACTGGAGAGCCAGTTTTCTATTTTGCTGAAAGTAGACTGGGTTAACAGTTGTAAATCTGAAGGTAGTACCAGAGCAGATTAACGTGGAATCATCTGCATATTGTATACAACTGGCATTAGGAGTAACTGTATGCAGATCATTGATAAAATGGAAAATAATAGCGGCCCTAGAATAGATCCTTGAGGTACTCCTAATGTATTGGGTAGTAGCTTAGAGAGTTTGGTCTGCCATAAGACTGCTTGTTTTCTGCCAGATAGATAGGAACTAAACCATTGTACAGCAATGGTGTCAAGACCTAGTGAAGGCAATGTATTGATTAAAAGTTTATGATCCACCATATCAAAGGCCTTTGACAGATCCAGAAATAGTGCTGATGAGAGATTGTTATTATTACGATGGGAGTTTATGGTATTTGAAAAGACAAGGAGGGCTGAGGTGGTACTGTGGAGAGGTCTGAAACCATGTTGGGTATCAGCCAGTAGTTGGTTGACCATTAGGTGTTTCATGAACTGTTTCTGAACACATTTTTCCATTATTTTTGCTAAAGGGGAAAGTATGGATATGGGCCTATAGTTAGAAAGATCAGTGGAAGTGCCTCCCTTGTGGAGAGGAATTACATATGATATCTTCCAGATCTGGGAATTATGGCCTCTGCTAAGGAGCGGTTGATGAGGATTGACACTGGGTAAGCAATTACGTCAGCTGTTTTGCAAATATTCAGCTGGGAGTTGGTCGGCTGAGAGTGTGGAGGGTTTTAGTTTTTTAATTAATTTACATATAACGGAAGTTGCAACAGGTTGAAAGGTAAGTAGGGAATATTTTTAGTGTTCGAGGGTCAGAGGTATGAAGGCTAGGTGGTAATTGATTAGACAGAGTTTGTATTGTCTCAGTGAAGAAGTGGTTAAAACTATTGGAGACATCGTCAGGGATTTATCAATGAGTGTGGCAGGGGCAGGGGTAGTAGTGACCAGGATGAAGAAGTTGATTTAGTCCAGCCCAGAATTTTTGTGGACAGTTTTGGTGGTCGGTTTGCAATTTACAATAGTATTGTCTTTTATCTAGTAATATTTGCCTTTTAGTTTCATTCCTAAGTTGTCTGTATTTACTTTGGTCCAAAGGGAGTTTGGAAACGCCAGACAGACCACGCCTTGTTTCTAAGTTTTATTTTCAATCTTGTTTCTTTTGAAAGCCAAGGAACATCTACAGCTTTGGTTTTCTTTGAACGAGTGGGTGCATGAAAATTAAGAATTTCTAAGAATTTTTTGTTAAAGTAAAGCACAGCTTCCTCTAGGGTAGATGTTTTAGTAATGTCCAGTTACATGAAGATAGTTCTAGTTGTAATTTAGTTAAGTCAAGTTTCTTTTGTTTCTAACAGTTCTGATTGTGGGTTGCATGGGAATGGCTATCTTATGCTTAATGATGTAGGTGAGGTGGTGGTCACTTAAACTATCGGGAGAGTACCAGATGTATAGTGATCAGGGTGCTTATTTATTAGTACCCAGTCAAGTATACTGTCCTTCTGGTTAGGTTTCCTAGCCTAGTTGGAGTATTAATAGTTTGCTTGAAAGAGTAAAGGTTAATATGTGAGGAAGGAGCTGAGGGGCACAGGTATTCCAATCTATGTTAAAGTCTCCGAGAACTAAGGTCTCTTGGGGAAGTGAGTTGATATCCAGTGAAGGGTGTTTTCGAGGGTTTCTATATTATTTCCTGGGGGAATGTACAAGCAAATAATATAGATAAATTTATTGCTGTTAATCTGAAGCTTGGAAATTAGTATTTCTGCATTGTTAAATTGAGGTGGTTGCAAAACATCAATAGATACAGTTAGATCAGATTTATAGAGTATGGCTACTCCACCTCCTTTCCTGGGAACTCGGTCTCACGATGTATATTGTAACCTGGGATTAGTATCTCATTATCGGTAGTTGTGGGTTTTAACCATGTTTCAGTTAGACACAAGATCTCAGGGAAAGGTCTACTAGTACCGCATGAAGTTCATGTACTTTGTTGTTTATGCTTCTGATGTTCAGATGACAGGTTAAAAGAGAGTTAGTAGGACGGGCAGTAATGGGGTTGGAACTAATATCAATGTTGGGAGAGGACTGCTGGTCAATGCTGGTGGGACCAGGGTTGGGGTGTATATCACCATGAGGGAGCAGATTAAGTCTAAGTTTGGAGATAAGTTTTAGGAATTTATCTAAAATTTTGTAAGATTGTTTGAGTTTGGGGGTTTTATTTCTATTTGTGGCGGTTGGGTAAGGTAGCAGTAAGCAGGAGGTTGATTCTTCCCAAGTACCATAAACATGAAAGTAGTTATTGAATTTACTTCCAATTATATTGGTCCCTGATGTGGTAGTAGAGAGTAATACCAGGTTTTGTGTTTCATACGATGTTGTGAAGTAAGAGGTTAATAGCAGTGGAAGAAGAAAGAAATACCACATGTTTAAGTACTTGTGATATTGGGCCATAGAAAAAAAAATGCTATTACCGAAAGAATAGATGGAGAGGAATAGATGATTCAGAGAATGAGAAGGAGGGGAGAGAGCAGGAGTGGGTAGAATGCAAGGAAGGTGGAGTTTCAGGGGTTGGGTGGGGAAATTTTGGTAACAGCAGGGATTGGACCAGTTTTTAGAGGGAGTGGTTTTATGACTATAAATGTAGAGGTAGTGGGGCTGGGTGGGAATAGGGGCAGGGAGGGCGAAGAGAGCCCGACACTCAACAAAGGTAGATAGCTCTTTATTTTTGGGAAATTCAGCAGGCTATACAGCCTTATTCTGCTTTTAATTAGTACTTTACAGGCACCAATTTACAGCCTTGTTAAGCTTTAGTTATGATTTTCAGGCACCAAATATAAGTCCGTTGCAAGTCCAATTTAATTTTTTGGTGAAGTCTAAGACCTAGAGCTAATAACACTTGTAAAAGTATAACCTTGGATCCTAAAAGGCAGAGAGCTACTGAAGGCAAACGGTACTATTATTTAACAACCTGTATGTTTAAACAGTAGAAAAGCGGCATTCTCGCTTCAGAGTCTGTAAGGGGATTAATTGTATCCTCTCATACAGGGAACAATAGGGCTGCGAATCAGGGAGCCACCTAGGATGAAAGAGGGAGGTCAGGAATAAGGTTAGAAGGCAGTGAAAAGACAGTATATGTAATCTTTATACATTGAGTACAAGTAAACTGCACAACCAACTAGCGCCTAAGGCAGTAACAATTGGTCTTCTACTCTAGTTGACAATTAGTCAAGAATGCCGCATGTTATAAAGTTTTGTACTTTTTGCTCAAAAAATGAATTCTGATGTGATACACAATCTCAAACCAAGTGCTTCAGGGCTAAGAGCTGTGCGATCATTGTGTGCACCTTACAAGTGTTGCCCCGATAACGGAAAAGTACCGATTTTTCTTTTCTTTTCCATCTTTGATTTGGACTCCTGGAGAGGTAGCACATCCTTGCAGCCTACTCATGTGCTATGCGCCTTGTTTCCTTTTAATAGGGTGCAATTCCCCCATGTTATAGGTTGTAGATTCAGTCTTTGTTCATTCCCTTCTGTTCTTTCATTTTGTATCCTCCTCCTCCGTCATCATTGCTTCCAATGGCTCTCCTCTCCTGGGATTTCTTGCTGAGATACACCTTCTATCCTTTTGCTTTTAGCTATACCCCCCACCCCCCATGAAGTTGGATTTTTCATCCTCCAGCCTGCAATTTGAGCATGTCTGAACTTGTGTCACTCACCCTGTCCTTTTTTCCACAGCCATGCTTTGGCCCTCTTGTTCTTGCTGCCACTTCTCTATGATTTCCTTCTATTCATTGTTTCCAACTGTTTCTCTCTCCTTGTTCCTGTTTTCATGTAATTGATTTTGTTTTGCATTTGATACAACTTTTGTGACAGTTTCATGCATTTCATTTCACTATAACAGATTGCAGTTGAACCCAAGATTGGTGTTTCCATGATTATTTCTGCACTTCCCTGATTTTTCATCCAGATATACCACACCACATTTGCCAGTTGATTCAAAGATTACGCTTACTTTTGTATTAAAACACAAACATTATAGCATATGAAAGAGCATGTAACAGCTATCTGCCTATTTGTGCCCATTCCTTTTGCCAGGTATGTTTCTGTTGCTGCCAAAAAACAGTTCAATAAAAAAAAATCTCTTTCTTTTCAATAGTGCTCTATGCTCAGAGATCCCATTATTCCTTTTCAGTCTCTTTTACTACACCTGTATCCTATCATTCCTGTGGTTTTAGGTTAGTCATTCTTTTGGCATACAGACATTACCCAATGTCTGCATAAGATGGAGTTTACTGAATCAATCCACTCATTTTTTTTTTCTCTTGCACTGCCTCTCATATCTTCTCTCATCTCTCCCTGTAAGACACGACTTAAAAGTTCTTGATGGCTGCCATCCTGTTGGCTTCCTCCTCTGAACCAATGTTTTTGCTGCTATTCTGCATTGATCTTTTTTCCCCTCTTTGACCAGTCCATTCTTCTATGGTCCTCTGGGGTGCAAAACTGTGCATATGAATCCCCTGAGGGTTCAGTTGCAGTGTTTCTTTACTGATGATATGTTCTTCTACTTCTTGTATGTCTGGTAATTTTTCAGCTGTGATCACTATCATACTCTCTTCTTCTGATAGATTTCTGCTTTGGGCAGCTCTTTGTTATTGCTACTGTATCTTTTTTGAGCACTGCCTTCATATTCCCTCTGTTTTTAATACTCTTTCCTCCACTTCTATCATCAGTTATACCCATGATTGTTTTCACCACTTGGCTAAATCACCTTTGTTTACATTTTCTTTACTTCTTTTTCCCACAGGTGGATCTAACTCAGATGTTCTACCTTTCCTCCATCCCTTCACAAGTTTGTTTGTCAATCAATTTATTCTGGGTTATTTTAATAATTTTTACTTTTGTCTGTTGCTCTAGCTTAAAAGGTGTATAATCCCCATAAAAAAGTTTGTACTACTTCTTCTCTGAGGAATTTCTGTCTGTTTCATTCAGTATTATAGCTGTGGTAGAAGGGTAGTTAATCCTTGCAGGAATTCCCTGGGCTTTCATGGGCCCAAGAAGTCAGCCTTGGCCCTTTTCTTAGTTTATGCAGTAAATCAAAATAATACTCCACTGCCTTTACTAATATCCCTTTAAAAGGCGTCAGCTAAATATTCTGACTTCTCTCATAATTTCTTCTTTAAGTTTATAGCTGTGCAGGCATGCTAAGATTTGTCTTGGTGCTTACACCTTCCATTCTACTGATAGTCTGGATTCTTTTTATTTTCAGTTCTTGTGATAATGGTAAGTGAAATCATATTTCCACTTATTCCAGCAGCGTTATTCACATTTCATGCTCAAACATTCCTATTATCTTTATGTTCTGTCTTCTGCATTTGTTTTCTATGTAATTCAGTTTCACTGCTTGTCATTGTATCTTTTTACTATTCTGTAAGTCTTCTATTGTGTTACTGCACCTCTGATCTCAGACCAGCTCTGTTGCCATCCAAGTCATTGATTATTTATAGCAGCTTATTCACTGCTATTGATTGATTGCCTGTTGTTTCCTTCATGATGCCTGGATCATTAGTCATTGCCATCAGCTTTTGAAGCAGTTTACAAACCTGTTCTTGCAGTGGAGCTACTTTAAACTGTGCATTCTTTTGATTCCTTCTCTCTTTGTCCTTTATCTTCTGATTTGTCTATTATGTGCTTTACCTGGAAATCATTGATTAATTACTTTTTCCCCTGACACTTTGCCCAGAGTTCTAAATCTAAGCAGTCATCTTGCTTGAGTTCTCTGGCACTCACTCTAAATAGGTATTTCTTTACTTACTTTGTGCTATGATTATTATTATTATTATTATTATTGTTATTATTATTATTTAATAATAATAATTATGAGTATTGTTGTTAATATTATTATTATTAATATCAATAAAGATTTGTATATGTTATGTTATGATGCATTTCTCTATTTATCCAAATAGATTCATGCATTTTTCCAATTGGCTGAATAGTCAGGATTTAACCTCAAAACTGTTTTATATGTCAGGAAAAACTATTCTACCATTTTCCATTAGCTTAAATTATGTCCTAGAGCTATTCAATGTTAATTGAGGTGCTATAAGAACTTCAAATAAATATCATTCAATTGGTTAATGTATTCTTCAGGAGGAATTAAAGAATGCATCTGAATAATGTCTTCTATTTTGGGGAAAATAACCATTTTGATTAAAATGAACCTATCCTCAACAGGAATAAATGTAATTCAATTATTTATTATTGTTTTAGTATTATCTATAATCTTTTTATAATTTATTGGTACATTTTCTTTACAGTTGCATCTAAATGCAACAAATATATATTTAACCTCTTTACTATCTCGTTTTAAATTATGTGTTAAATTTAACATCTTAATAAAGTGTTAGTTTTATACTGTTTGAACTTTAGACCTAATATCATTTGAAAATAGTTTAATGAATGCTGTGTATTTAATAGCAAAGAATCCATATTGTCTGTTGTTATCAATATATAAAAGGCAAATAACTGAATTTTGGAAGTATATTGATCATTTCTTTTACATTGTACTATATCATTGTTAAATTTTACATAACTGGCTAGAGGCTATATAACCAAGGCAAATAATAATGAAGACATGGAGCAATTTTGTTTCATGTCCTTGTTTATCTTTATTGACTGAGAGTAAAATATCCTAATTTAACAGATGAAAATTAATAATTCTAAAAATGATTAATAAACAATATAAAGTTACTTGAAAACCAATGTTTTTTTCTAATACCTTAGTCAAATAAGACTAGTTTATTGAATGTTGACAATTTAAAGCTAGATTAGTCTTCATTTCTTATTGATGCTTGAGATAAGAATATTTATAATCAAAAATAGTACAAATATAGTTCTATAAGGAAAATATGGATGGCTCTTCTTACTGTTTTAGTAATGAAAAAAGTATTGTAAATTTGTATGATGGAGATATTTTAAATAATGTTTTTATTTATTTCTGTAAATAATTTTTCTCATATAAATAAAAGATTTTCAGGCAATAATTTATAATTTATATAATTCAGTAATGATGCCATCATTACCAGAAGCTTTATTTTCCTACAGTCTTTTAATTTGTGGCTTTATATCTGAAGTAGAATGATTCTCTTTTCTAATTTATGCCACTAATATTTACATTTTCTTTATATTAAAAAAGTTTCAATTTATTTTTCATTTTCTGCACTATTATTCTGGGGATTAATGTTCTCATTGTGTTTTTTTAATAGTCAAGAATTTCTTCAATATTTGTACATTTCCTGTTACTACCAGTGAGGTATTTTTGTAAGCATTTAGGAATAAGACAATCGGAATGTAATTTGATTTTTTTCTAAACTAATAGAAACCTTATACTACAAGATAATTTCAAATCATTCATTTTTTCCTGGTAATAAAGATTTTTTTCTCTCTTGTTTTAACTTTATTTTGTCTATTTTTATTGCAGTTTTAATATTTTATATTCCATTGCTTTCTCTTGTTGTAATAACACTTTGAGTCTGTAACATAAATATGTTTTCACTGCATCACATACAATTGTATCAGAAACTTCACCCTTGTTATTAAGGCCTTTAAAGTGTTACATTTCTGTTCAAATCCACTTTTTAAATTCATAAATTTTGTTATATAACCTGGTACTATATTAAAAGAAGACAACTTTTTTGAGCTTATCATTATGGTGTAAGTAACTGCACTGTGCTCTGATAAAGAGTATATTATCACCTTTTCCAGTTTAGAAACCAAATAATTTGGAACACAGGTCCTACCAATACTTCGTTGACTACCAAATCTATAACAGTAATGATTGTATATAAAAAGAATTTGATTAATAAAATGTATTAATATTCATAAGATTAAGTAAGTTAGTAAAGTGTACTACAGCTGATGCTGAAATTCTAGGTTTGTTATTATATCATTTTCAGTGTATAGTAAAATACCTCTGTCATTATTATATTTCTCTTCAAAGTTGAAGTTCAAGTTTCCAGATACTCTCATTTGAATTTAGCTTCATGTCCTAGAATCCACTAAAAATTGCTAAGGTTAGGATTCTTTTTTGATATTCAAAAATGACCATTCAGGTCATATCTTTATCATCACTGTATTCAGGAACATCCTTACCACATATATTTGCTTCCTAGTCATTCAGAAAGATCACACTAAGTGTACATGTAGTCTACACTTTGTGGTAACCTTTATAAACCCCCTTGATATTTAATACTTAAAGAAAATCAGTAAATAAACTAAAATTAGGAGAAAGAAAGTGTGCATTATGCTTATGTTTTCTGTTTACTCAGAACAGTGTAAACTTAGTGTACACTTAGTGACGATTTTAATGGATAACAGGGAATATCTCTGGGCATGCATTTATTTATTTATGTATTTTACATTTGTTTACCGGGAGGGTCTGACTGGGCAGATATCCATTTTCACTGGAGGCCCAAGCAGAAAGGCTCCAGTCCAGTAAAAAAATATAACAGAGATGAATGTTGACTAACAAAAAAAATACTAAAAATGGAGTTAAGGAGCAGAAGAATGCTATACACTGATGTGCAGTATAAAGTTTCTTCATACATTTGGTGTTCTCTTCTGTTCTCTTTTCTTTAAAGCTAAAAATTGCTAGTAGTCTCATTTGTCTAAGTTGATAGCAGTCCTAGTAGATATAAAAGTTCCCATAGCAATTATGAAAAAAAAAATTAGGAGAAGTTTGCAAGTACCCTAGCCAGATTTACACTAGGCAGTATGAATACCACCTAAAGTCACCACTAACTAATTCAAAAGAGAATAAATAAATAAATAAATACACAAACTTAAGGTTTCTAGTCTGAATAAGAATCCTATCCAAGCATCAATTCTAACTCTATTTTTACTCTCTGACACCTATTTATGTTTCTTTTGATCTGTACATCATTATAGATAGATGGATAGATAGATAGATAGATAGATAGATAGATAGATAGATAGATAGATAGATAGCGAGATCATCAAACAAATCTCTTATATAAATTATCTATAAATAAATAGAGTATAGTTTAAAAATATATTTCATCTCTCTTATTATCAAGCAGAATAGTAAAAGTAATCATGCTTCTGCTAATAATAATACAAATAATGTGTGCATATATGTTCATAGGTTCATAGGTGTGTACTAGGCTAATGGCCCTGGAGCCTTTACAGGCCTAGCTCATATACGTGCCCTGGCATCATGCTGCCTGACATTAGTTCCCAGTGCCTCTATGAAGTAGAGCCACTGAAGTGATCCCTGGGGTGAACTTTCTATTTCCCATCCACTCATCAAGATTTCTCTTGAAGAGGGCCAGTGAGCGGAGGGATTGGGATTTATTAAGATGTAGCATTTCTAACAGAGGTGGGTCAAACATGGCTTTGTAAGTCAAGCAGAGATCACCAATTAGTAGACAATATGAGACAGAAAATAGCTGGAGTTTTTTGAGTTTGTCCATGTACGACATGTGTTTAAGGTCTAGGAACCTCTTCATGAGGTACTTCTGTGGCCTTTCTAGCTGTTGCATGTTTCTAGTAAGGTACATGCCAAATGGGGCATTATAGTTGATGATTGGCCTAATGAGAGAAGAGTAGAGAGAGATGATGACCTCTTTCTTCCTGGATGCAAAACCCTTGGTAATGAAATGTGCCATAAAGAAGGACTTTCTGACCACAGTGGCATGGTTGAAGGAGAGGTTGCTGTCAACCTGTGTCCCCAGATCTCTTATAACACCTTCAGTGTTCAGAGAACACCCATCAATGTGGTAATTAGTGGGAACTGAGTTTTTCCCAAAGGGGATTATGACACTTTTTTTGGCATTAACCTTAAGGCCATAGTTTCAACACCAGTCATTTGTCAGAGTGAGGCCTTCCTTTAGAATGTCCAACTCACTTGAGGAGTTAATAATGGCTCCCAGCTTGCAGACATTTGTGAACTTGGTCAGCCAGAGTCCCTCTGTATTGGCCTGGACTTCCGAGAAGTAGATGCCAAACAGTAGAGGACCCAGGACCTATCCCTGTGGGACTCCACTCGTGACTGGTCGACAGTCTGACTTGGAGTCCAGAATTATCATCCCTGCCAGGTCTTGAAGCCAGGGCCCTGTACATCATAGTCAGAGCAATGTACCACTACACCATTTGAGGTGTGTGTGTGTGTGTGTGTGTGTGTGTGTGTGTGTGTGTGTGTGTGTGTGTGTGTGTGTGTGTGTGTGTGTGTGTGTGTGTGTGTGTGTGTGTGTGCATGCATACACACGAGTGCACACATATGTGTGTGTGTGTGTGAGTGTGTGTGTAAGTGTGTGGATATATGTATGTGTATGTATAAATATACTCCCCCCCTACTTAAATATACCAACTCTGAGACCATGCTACAGCAGGGAATAGGAATAATTCCTGTTCCATACTGTATTGTCATTGTAGCACAATCTCAGGGTTGGTATAAATAAATAGGTGGAGTGTGGGGGTGCAGGCGGCTTTCCTCCCTGCAGTAACACCTTCTTGTTTGCTGTTTTTCTGTTTTTTTCATAGTTTACTGTGATTGATCATCTGAAATCTCGACCATATGGTCTCAACCATATGTTGTTCGATATCTCAGCTGCTCAATCTTTTTATAGGTAACTATATATATATATATATATATATATATATATATATATATATATATATATATATATATATATATATATATATATATATATATATATATATATATATATATATATATATATATATATATATATATATATATATATATATAGATTATATATTTACACAAACACAAATACATACATACATGCACACAGACACATACATTCATATATAGAAATACATATATATACACACTCACAAACACACACACACACACACACACACACACACACACACACACACACACACACACACACACACATATGTGTTTATCATTTTTTTCATTTACATGTATGTTCAATGTATAGTTTCATTGGTCTTTTGGTAGTTGATAAGCATGCAGTCAGGAAGACCATTAATGACACACTCATAGGTTCATAGGTTGGTACTAGGCTATTGGCCCTAAGGCCTATGCAAGCCTAGCCATAACAATTCCCTGGAAAATTTTTCCCACAATATTTACTTCTCTGGGCCCCTGTCTAGCAGGGCGACTGACATGATCTCTGGGGTGAATTTCCTATCTCCCATCCAATCATCAAGGTTCCTTTTGAAGAGAGCCAATGAGGTGCTCTGCTTGACATGTATGGGCAGTCTATTCCAGAGTATGGGGGTCTCTGGTTCAGGAACCTATACCTTCAGCATGTTTTGTTCATTGTGATGATAAGGTTTAGATCCCTGGAGCGTGTGGCTCTGAGGTATTTGGATTTCTTTAAGTGGAGCATGTCCAACAGCTCAGGGTTTGACATGGCCTTGTATGTTAAGCAGAGATCGCCTCTGAGTAGACGATATGCCACAGAGTATAGCTGGAGTTTTTTTAGACGGTCAGCATATGGCATCTGCTTTAGGCCTGTGATTCTTTTAGTGAGGTATTTCTGTGGCCTTTCCAGCTGTTGCAGATGTCTTGTGAGGTACATACCAAATGGGGCATTATACTCTATAATGGGTCTAATGAAGGATGAGTACAGTGGGACAATGACCTCATTTTTTCTGGATGAAAAGCCCTTAGTGATGAGGTGTGCCACGTAGATAGATTTCCTGACTGTTGTGGCGATGTGGTTATCAAAAGTGAGACCACTGTCCACTTGTGTCCCTAAGTCTCTCATCACACTTTCGATGTTTAGTGTCCTGCCACCTATGTGGTAGTTCATGGGTACATGTTTTTTTCCAAAGGGGATGACTATACACTTCTTGGCATTAAGCTTGAGCCCATGGCTCTGGTACCAGGCATCTGTTTCTGTAAGGCTCTTTTGTAGAATATCCACATCATTTGGGGATTCAATAATGGCTCCCAGTTTGCAGTCATCTGCAAACCTTGTTAGCCAGAGTCCTTTAATGTTGGTCTGTACTTCAGAGAAGTAGATGCCAAACAAGAGTGGTCCCAGGACTGAACCCTGAGGTACTCCACTTGTCACTTGTCTGGAGCTGGATTTGGAGTAGGCTACTTTTACAGTCTGGGTTCTGTCAGTAAGCCAGTTGGCAACCCATCGAGTGATGTAGGGATTTAGGCCCAGCTTAGTAAGTTTATCTATGATTCCAGAGTGGGGGATGGTGTCAAAGGCCTTGGCCAGGTCCAGATAGGCTGTGTGGACCTCCTTACCCTCGTCCACAGCTCTGGGGACCGATTCGAAGAAGTCAATCAGATTCAGGAGACAAGATCGGCCCTTCACAAATCCAGACTGGGTGGGGTCCAGTGTCTAGAGGTTGCCGATCTCTTTGTTTATAAGTTCCATGATAATGCGGTCCATGACCTTGCAGATCAGGCTTGTCAGACTGATGGGACGGTAGTTCCCAGGATCCAAGGTGGATCCTCCCTTGTGGAGCGGGATAGCTGTAGCTGTGTGCCACTCAGTGGACACGAAGCCTGAGGTGAGGCTATGATTAAACATGACACTTATAGTGGGGTGCCAGTTCATTTTGTATTTCATGTAGTACACAGCCTGGGATGTCATCTTGTCCCATGGATGCTGTATTCTTAGCTTTGGAGAGTGCTGTTTCTACCTGTGTGGCTGTGATTATTGGAATTTGGCAATCTTTTGGTATTGAGATGGGCCATTTAGGGGGTGAGAGGGGAGTGAAGTTGGTACTAAATCGATCTGCCAAGATACTGGCAATATCCTTGGGATCAGTATATTTAATGCCATTCTGTTGTAGTTCAGAGCAGATCTGAGCATTGCCATTTAGATTCTTGACATAACTATAGAATGCCTTGTGGTTGTCTTTGGAATCTTTGGCAAGTTTATTTTTGTAACTAGCTTTTGAGGATTTTATGAGGGATCTCAGCTTCTTACTGAGGCTGGTGAGGGAGTTTTTTGCATCTTGGGATTTTCCTCTTTTCTGCAACAGTTTCTTCCTTCTGTTGTATAGTTTGTTTAAAGCAGGGGACCACCAGATTGGCATCCTTTTTTTGGAGAAGAGCATCTGGGTTCTATTTGGGATGGCACGATTCATGCACGAGTGGATGTGCTCGTACAGTGCCTTAGTGTAGGATTCTGCAGTCGAACTTCCAGATCCTGTCTGTGTGGGTGTTGTGAAGTTTGTCACTTCTGACTTCAGTAGCATGAAGTTGGCTTTGGAGAAGTTTTTTAAGAAGGTTTCCTTACTGGAGGGTGGGGGTGGGATGTGGATGTCAAGGATAATTTGCTTATGGTCAGACCTGACCAATGAGGGTGTGACCACTGGTGTGGAGCATCTATCTCTCATGTTGGTAATGACCTTGTCTAGGATATTGGAGCCCCTGGTGGGACAATGGATTAGTTGATCCAGGGCGTTGGAATTTATGAATTCCAAGAACCGTTGGGAAAAGGAGTTGGTACCCGAGTAGTTTCCCAATTAATGGCAGGGTAGTTGAAATCACCTAGTATTAGGGTGTTTGGTTGTATCGTAATATTTTCCAGTAATTTTAGGAAGGTGTAGTGAGAATCTTGGGAAATGGTGGGGGATCTGTAGCAAGCTACAATTTGGACTGCAGTCTTACCTAGTGTTAGTTGCACCTGGAGAATTTCAGATGCATTGTGTTGGGCAACTAGCCTGAAGGTGTGAATATCCTTGGTGAATATGGACACTCCTCCACCTTTAGTGTTTCGGTCTTGGTTTTGTGGCCGAAAAGTGTTGTAAGAATTGTAGCATGGTATTGCAGGGGTGCTCTCTGGAGCCTTGAACCAGGTCTCAGTCACTGCACAGATATCGATGTTCTCCATTTTTAGGAGTGCCTCGAGAGACTGCATTTTGAGGTTTAGACTTCTAGCATTGAGTAGCATTACCTTCAGATTTTGCATGCTTGTATCTGTTACGGTGGTGGTTTTATCCTTTGAACCTTGCCTAAAAAAGGCACTATAGGGGTGGCAAGAGCTTTAGCCAGTAACCTGAATCCCAGGGGTGACAGGTGCAGACCATCTCTGGCAAAACATCATGATTTGTCAAATACTGGATCCCCTTTAAATGACACCAGAAGCTTAGCCAATTGTTGAAGTCAGTCATTTTGTCTTTATACTGTGGTATCATTCTGGGCGAAGGCAGGATGCTACTCAGGGCTAGGGTCATACCTGCCTGGGTCACATGATCCAAGAGCTCTTCCATGTCTCTTTTCATGTAGTCCAGGGAGGTACGTCTCAAGTCATTAACTCCAGCATGGACAATGAAAATCCCAGTTTCCTAACTTTCCCATGGTACTGTCTAGTTTCATTATTTGCTGACAGGTAAACAGTACGCAAAAGGAGGCTGAAGGACTCAAAGCCTAGATTACAAAAAAACAACAGTCTGTCAAGGGCTTATAGATTCAGTCTTATGTGTTAACTTCTAGACTACTCAGTGTTCCTATTACCGGCTCCATCAAGACTGCTCAAGTTCTATAATTAAATTCATTTGCCATTCACTTTGTCATCTGATGGTGTTCCAAGCCACTAATTGTGTGATATTAAAAAGGTTTATATAACAATCTTTTAACAAAGGATATTTTCTTATCAAGTCTTTATAACTTTTTTATGCGTTTTGTATAACAATAAAAACGTATATACCTCAATTTGTTCATCATATATTCATGCTAAATAAAAATGATATAAGCCATTATTTGCAAACACATTTCAAACCAAATAACCAAATATATTGTCATTATTATAATTTGCATATATAAGACCCTGCTCATATTATTTCAATTATAACATATACTGTGCAGTTATTTCTTAAGACAAAAATCCATTAACTTATGTGCTTTATACTTCTGAATCATACATAATTCATACTGTATACCTATTAATCCTATTTGTTTTCCTTTTGCATGATTATATAATCTTTATTTCTGAATCAGCATTCACTACATTTAAATTTTAAATGTCGGTATGATGCATGAGGTATTTCAACTGTATTGCAGTAATAACCCAATCTAAAAGCATTATTGCTTTAACAGATGTATAACAAAAATATTGTGCAGCAAAGATCTCGTTCACCTCAAAACATGATGTTAAATTGCAAAGCCTAAACAGATAAGCTAGAGCAATAATATTAGGGTTGCCAGTTTTGGAATAGGCAAACATCTGTGAAAAATTTGCTCATTTTAACTGTCTGCATATGGTCAAACTGCACACTTTCCCAGGTTGCCAGATACAACAAATAAAGACTATTCTGACAACACAATTAAAATATAAGTAAGAAAAGTAAGTTAAACACTATGCAGTTTGGATAACTGGAGAAACATGTATGGTTTCAAATGAGTAAAAATGCTTGACAAGCACTCCCTGAAAACCAAGTTTCCTGACAGAATCCCTGATTTAGTGTAGGACAGGAATAAAAAAGAAAAAAAAAAGATCCTGTCAAATAACAGTCAATATATGTCATAAATTCTTTATAAATCAGGTTAAAACACAGACGTTAACATTGTGAAAAAGGAGTAAATGTACGTAGGTGAGTATACAGTCTATGTAAACCAGTTATATGTCAGCATTCAAAACAAGTACTAGTTGGACATAGATATTATGGTTTTCCACCAACAGCTGAAAAGCTGATATAGTTGATCAAAAATGAGATGATTGAACATATCATGAGGGCATGGTATAATGCAGGGGATGGCAACCTATGACATGCATGCCAAGCATGGCATACAGAACAATTTTCAATGACACATTGACTGTGTGTGAGAGATCAAAGAGAGTGAGTGAGTGAATGGATGTATGAAAGATGAAGAGACTGTGTGGGTGTGCGATCGGAGTGAGAGAGTGAGCGAATGCTGTACGAAAGATGAAGAGACTATGTGGGTATGTGATCAGAGTGAGTGAGTGAGTGAATGAATGCATGTATGAAAGATGAAGAGACTGTGTGGATGTACAATCGGAGTAACTGAGTGAGTGAATGCATGTATGAAAGATGAAGAGGCTACGTGGGTATGTGATTGGAGTGAGTGAATAGTGGATGGATGGATGAAAGATGAAGAGACTGTGTGGTTGTGTGATTGGAGTGAGTGAGTGAATGCATGTATGAAAGATGAAGAGACTGTGTGAGTGTGCAATCGGAGTTAGTGACTGGGTGAATGCATGTATGAAAGATGAAGAGACTGTGTGGGTGTACGATCGGAGTCAGTGAGTGAGTGAATGCACGTATGAAAGATGAAGAGACTGTGGATGTACAATCAGAGTGATTGAATGAGTGAATGCATGTATGAAAGATGAAGAGACTGCGTGGGTGTGTGACCAGAGTGAGTGAGTGAGTGAGTGAGTGAGTGAGTGAGTGAGTGAGTGAGTGAATGCATGTATGAAAGATGAAGAGACTGTGTGGGTGTGTGATCGGAGTGCGTTACTAAGTGAATGCACGTATGAAAGGTGAAGCAGAAAGAGAGAGTGATCGTAATCATAGATTTCATCCTTACAACAACAAATCAGGACAAAGCCAAGTGGGACAAAGGCTTAAAAATCAGGCAATTTTTAAATACTGCTCTTACAAACTTAAAATTTGTTAGAATAACAGGTTTTGCATCAGCATGAATTTTCTGAAGGGTATGACGTATGAAACTCAACTTTCTGTCATTATTTTCTAACTTCAATCTTTATTGATTTGCCACTAATTTGCCAGAAAACCTCGATTTTTAGAAAAATGGCCCAAAAATATGAGACAAAAATTTCTGGACATTCTGCAAAAATCTGTAGTGTTGTGAGGTGTGAGTGTAGCAAATGTACTAATTATAGTAGCAGCTAAAAATTATTCTGCTTGACATTAATTAGCTGCAAAGCCATACTTGCTGCTTTACAGAGATAAAATTAATGTTGAGCAGAACTGAGTTAACTACATACCTTCAAAATGAAAGTTGTTGAGTACTGTGCTTCTTATTTATTTACTCTTTGTGAACTGGAAGTTGTCACTCAGCAAGAAGACACGGGAATACATGGTAGGCCGGATTCACGAAGGCTTGCATGGAGTCTAAGAGTAGTGTAAAACTCCATGCAGCCTTCGCGATCCAGGAACAGCCCAAAGTCCGTGTAAGAGACAAGCTAAAACGGCTCTTACACGGAGTGGGCATGGATAAGCTAATCACCTCACTTGCAGCTGAATAGCATGCAAATGAGGATGATTAGCAATCCAGGAAGCTCAGAACAGCCCGTGTAAGAGCCGTTTTAGCTGCAGAAATGTACTCAGTTGACAACTGAGTACGTTTCTGCAAAAACTGCAATGGAGCCGTGTCAACTCCAAATAAAGGGTGCATATGTGTCAGGCAGCATGCCAATGGCCAAATATGTGGCCATTGGCAAAGTAACCTGATGCAAATATATTAAAAATATATATTTTTTTCGGCGATTGCCAATGTTTAAACCCAGCGCAGCCCTGCGCAAACGGGCTGCACTGCATAAAACATAAAAACGAAGGTTTTAAACCTACAAATGTAGGTTTTATGCAATACATGGAATGTCAATGCATGTACCAGCAGACGAAAACCAACATGGCCACCGTGTAGTGGTTGCTAAGGGGGGGAAGCTGAGTCTAAGACATGTAACTAAGCATTAGTAGGCAATCTGATGCAAATGAGTGTAAGGATACTGAATTCCACTGTCACATAGCAAATGAGCACAGTTTGAGTAGTGTAAGAGTTACAGAAGGGGGAGGGACAGAGTAGGAGATAGGTGGCATCACAGGGGGGAATGGTAGAAAGAAATGCAGTTCATTGGAGGTCAGAGTTACATGACAGATGTCAGACAGATATCATGGAAAGAGGTGTGCCACTAACTAAGTATGAGAAAGTCAAGAAATGGAAGGTGTACACTGTTGCCTACACCAAAGTTTCTTGCTGGATGTGTATGCGCACGTGTGCGCGCCATGAAGAGCGAGTAAGGCAGTGTGCGCTCGTGTAAGACAGATTGAGCATGTGGGAGCATGTTGGGAGATGTTTAACACTGTTTGCGCGGGCGTGCACATGTTTTAATCCGAATAAGCAGATTCTGAACCGTGTAAGTATGTGTGCGCACGTGTAAGCCACTGTGAGCGTGTTTATGCTGGTTTACACACTGCTCCACCCTGAGGAAACAGAAAGGAAAAAGGAGGCAACAGATTTAGTAGGAAGCTAGCAGGGAATACTGCTGGAGCTAGCAGGTGAAAACAATTAGATGCAGGCAATTACACAGGCAGAATAGTAGCCCAGACCAGCACTTAAAACTCTGCAAACAGCAGTGCTGGATGTTTCTCTCAAGAGACACTGTAAGACAGGAGTTATCAGAAGTGAAAACTGAAAAAGCTGAACTCAGAGCAGAAATGTTAGGGGCTGCCATAGCTGTCATAATGAGACATAGGTGACTTGCTGAGGGTGGTGATAATGCAGATGGTGCCAGACAACCCACAGTGAGGAGACGGAGAAGAGTGTACAGGCCCAGGGTCACCTACCACGGGTTACATGAGCTGGAGATAATAGAGCGCTATAGAGTGGACAGAGACCTCCTGCAGCAAATAGTGGAGCTGTGCAGGCAACGCCTCAAACACAGAACCAACAGAGGGGAACCCATCCCAGTGGAAACCAAGGTATGTGTTGCCCTAAGAATACTAGCAACAGGTACCTTCCAGAGACCAACTGGTGATATGATGGGGATATCACAGGCATCAGCCTCCAGGGTACTGCACCAGTTCCTGGATGCCATGTCAGCACGTGTCGGTGATCATGTATATTTCCCCAATGCCAGAGAGGTATTGGCCAGCAATATGCGTCTCTTCCGGCAAATAGCGGAATACCCTGAGGTAGTGGGTGCAATAGACTGCACGCACATACGCATCAAAGCACAAGCCAGTGAGCAGGGTAGGGCATACATCAACCGCAAGGGCTTCCCCTCCATCAACTGCCAGGTCGTGTGTGATGCCCAGGGCATAATAATGAATGTGTGTGCTGGCTGTCCTGGGAGCTACCATGATTCCCACATCTGGCATTTGACGCAGCTGTACCAGACATTTGCCAATGGGGACATCCCGCATGGACACCTAGTGGGGGATGCAGGTTATGCACTGGAGCCGTGGCTGATGACAACCATCAAAAACGCACACACACCTGAACAGGAACGCCATAATGAGGCACACGCACAAACACGTAATGTAATAGAGCGTGTGTTTGGGCTGCTCAAGTCATGGTTCCATGTCTGGACACATCTGGTGGAGCCTTGCAATACACACCAACTACATGTACCCAAATTGTCATGGTATGTGCTATGCTACATAATATAATCTTGCGAAAACAGCTGCAGCAGGACTAGCATAGGGCCGGGCCAAACAGCCCCCCACCATTGCCAAGGCCATCACAGGCAGAGCGTGACTTGGAGGAGGAACAACCTGAGCCTGCCCCAGTAGGCAGAAGGAGGCATGCCCAGTATGCCCTGGCCTTGGCAAAGAGGCAACGCATAGCACATACACTGGCTCAGTAGGAACCCTGGGAATGATACCCCTCTCTGACTCACTCATATAGTAACAGGGATGCCTAACATGACACAACCTGCTCTCAAACATGTACAGGGAAGTGTAATATGTGCATCCGACAGAGGCAGCCCTGCAGCACTACCTGAGGCATGAATGCTGTGTGTTAAGTAATGTAACACCATGTACTATATGCACACCTGAGGACCCTGACTAACATCCTACCCTCACCAAGCATCATGCCACAACATGACAATGAGATGATCAAGTGCAATACTTGACGGAAGTATCGCAGTTAGTCAAAGGGGATCCAATGTGTGCCAGTCTGGGATGACATGCTGAGCATGACATGATGCACCACCTGCTAGGACTGGTGTGCACCTATCAGTGCCGTCCATATGGATACTGGCAAAGGCTGTTGTTACCCACAGTGTGCCCTGAATAGGTAAGGCTCAAAACACAAACCTATCTCCATAGGTATCATAAAGGATAAGAATAAGATAAGGGATAAGTTGAAACAGCAAGATGCATGCAGTCTAAACTCACCCAGTATGGAGAATGGTGATATCTGCGCTGTAACAGAAAACTGAGCCAAGGCTCACAACAGCACCCTAACACTACCAGGTTACACCTCATACTGTGCTGTACAGCCTCAAAACATGGAACACGCTACAAAAGGAGCGTGACTAGCAAGAATTGTCAAGGATAACCACACCCCCATGTTGGTACCACAACAAAAAGCAGCATGGACTAGCCATGGTCGAGTAACAGTGGCTAAAACTGTCCCCCAGTTTATAGCCTGCTACAGACTACTGTCCCAACACCAGGAACTGCACCTGGCCTATGCTGGAATACATGAATATATCAAGTCCTCCAAACCACATTATATTGGGTGACTGAAAATACCCAGACATAGACTGGGAGCATTATACTAGCTCCAACAGTGTAGGACAAAAGTTCATAGAATCCATAAACCAAAAGGCCCAGGAACAACGCACCACTCCCACAAGAGGGGTAAGCATACTGGATGTGATAATCAGCAACATGGGTACTGGATGGCAAGATGAGAAGTGTATTGCTCACTGGTAAAACCAGACCATAGAGTAATCACACTGGATATACAAATCCTGACCACAGTCCCTGGCCAGAAAACCACAGTGGAAAACATGTGTTAAGCAATATTTGCACTCCTCCAAACTGATGTGGAATCCATTAAAGGTCCTGTGCAGGTGCAAAATATGGGCCACACCTCAGAACCTGTAATACAGCCATTCCGTGAACACTGCCAGGAATGCTTGGATTATGCAATCCTAAATTAAAACAAGACACAATGCCATACATCGAGAAATCTGGCATGGTGGACACCAGCCATAACCAAACCATGCAAGAGAATGAGGAAGCTACTACATGATAGAGCAAACATAAACAATGAAGTAATCACTGATCAGTAGTATGGCAATAAAATCTGTCCACACATACAATCCACTAAGGCCAGCCACAACAAGTTGAATCTGTGAATCCTGAGGCAATGTTACACCTGCCCCAAGTACACAGACAACCCGCAACTCCACCCAAGAAATACAAATATATGTGAGAGATGCAACCATCTATCCAAACTGGAGGCTGAGCTCCCTCAACTCAGTACTCCCAAAACTAGTCAGGAGGAGAAGGTAACCACACAACCACAAACACAGTCCCACATAGACCTATCACAACTGCAAACCAAACACATAAACACAGAAAAACATTCCCAGAGGCACAAATTACAAACACAGCACACCAACAGAGGCCTCTAAAGCAGACACCCAATCAAACAACCTCCAAACATAGCACATGCAACACATAGTACACAAAGCTGGTGTGCCAAACAGTCACAGGCCAGAAGGAGAAACAACATGCCTGATACAGTTGTAATAGGTGACTCCATAGTCAGACACACTGCTGTCCCAAGACACCAGACTGAACAAGGGAAAGGGTACAGTAAACTGCCTGTAGGCTGCCACAATACACCACATAACAGAAGTATGCAGGTCACTCCAAAGCAAGTAGAAATATGATGCAGTCATAGTCCATGCTGGTGTGAATGACCTGAGATGTACTTCCCTAGACTACATGAAAAGAGACATAGATGAGCTCTCTGATTATGTAGTCCAGGCCGGTATGACACTTACCGTTTGCAGCATCCTACCCTTACCAAGAATAATGCCACAGTACAAACACGGAATGATCAGTCATAGCAAGTGGCACACTTACTGGTGTCATTCCAAGGGGATCCAATGTCTGTCTGCTTGGGATGTCATGCTTGACAAGCCACGCAGCTGTTCTTGGGATGGCTTGCACCTGTTACCCCTGGGCATCTGAATGTTGGATAAGGCCTTTGCCATCTCCATAGAGCCTTTTGTAGGCAAGGCTGAAAAGACTGACCCACCAGCCTAGAAAACATAAGTGGAAAGAAACATAAGGGTAATGCTGACCAATGCCAGATGTGTAAACCCCAATATGCATGCTCCCAAGGCCATCCCCAGTATGGAGAACATCGATGTCTGTGCAGTGACAGAAACCTGCTGCAAGCCTCCTGACAGCACACCAGCACTACCAGGTTATACCACGTATCATGTGTCATGGCCCCAAAACCTGGAACAAAACAGAAAAGGAGGGTGAGTATCCATATTCAGCACAGACACCCATACGTCCCGGTAACTGACAATGCACAAGGCATTGGAGTCCACCCATGTGCAACTAACTGTAGGCAAGACTGCTGTACAGTCTGTAGCATGCTACAGACCACACTCTCACACACAGGAACCCCACCCAGCCGTCCTGAAGACACTGGACAGTATGAATGTCCCACCAAATACCAAACAAGGTACCACAAATTACCACATAGGTGGTAAACCATTATGTATGGAAGGAGTAACCAGGGACCTAGGGACACAAGTGGACAGTAACCTGTTATGTGACACCCACATTGCCAATGTGGCTAGGAAGACTGTCTACATTTGACACCGTATCAGGAAAGGATTCACATCTACGTCAACAGAGGTCATTGTGCCCCTATACTGTTCTCTAATCACACCCATAATCTAGTACAATGCCTCATATGGGATGTACCTTACCTGACACCTGCAGCAGTTAGAAAGACCTCAAAGGTACCTCACCAAGAGGATAAAGGGTCTCAAATATATGTCATATGCTGCCTGGCTGTAGACACCCCAGCTGAATGCAGTCACATACTGCCTACACAGAGGCATTGCATGCCTGTTGTAGAAGGCCATGCCCAACACAGGAGTAATGGACATGCTCCACCCCAGAAAACTCAAATCCATCGGAGCTGTGAGAGTGAGAGATGTCAACCTCAACAAATAATGAAAGAGGATGTGCTGGTGGGACAGATACATAATCCAGAGGCTCCCACACCCTGGACCAGAATCCCACTCCATGTTAGGCAGAGCCCCTCACTGACACTCTTCAACAGGAATCTTGCCAAGTGGATGGATGATTGTAGAGTTACACCGGGGGTCTTCACTGTGTCATGTCCAGACAGAGGCACAGCAAAGCAAATCATAAATGGCCATAATATTCACATAGCAAGGGGTGGCAAAAGCCACACACACTCTGGCTAGGCTAACAAATGCCCTAGGGTGGATAGCCTAGTATGAACCTATGAACCTATGAAGATACAAATTGTACAGGACACTAAGGATAATCCCAAGGCTTTCACAACTGATGGTAGGAACCATGTTGGGAATTCACAGATATGCTCTGAATCACACAAATATCACAATTCCCAACATACATCCTGACAGGTGCAGTGCAAACCCCCCCCCCCCCGAATGCAGAATATCTGACATTGCAGATGCTGAGGTAACAGCCAACATCTACAAAGCAAAACACACAGCAGCAATGGTATGAGATGGTGTCCTGGGCTTAGTGCAACATGGACTCCAAGATGAATGGAATGTCAAACCACACTACTGCTCAATGTCAGCCTTAGCACAGAATATGTACCCAAAGAGCAGTGTACAACAACAGTGGTCCTTCTCAACAAAGGTGTTGCCTGAATGGATACTGAAAGCTACTACCCCAGAATCCTGAGAAGCTCGGTCTGCACAGCTATGGAAAGGATCAGCATGTACCACAGACATAAAGATATTGGGGACCTACTGACACCGGACCCTACCCAGTGTGGCTTTCTTAAGTGCAGATCCTGCCCCTAAACATGTTTGACTCAATTGAAACAGTCATTAAGGTCATTGATGAGGGCAATGTGGTCCACACAGCGTAGCTGGACCTTGCAAAGGCTTCTATACAATACCCTACGTGTTCATTATAGATAAGCTCACCAGCTTAAATATAAACCCCTATGTCAGTAGAGGGCTTGCAAACCAGACCAAGGACAGAACAGACATGGCCAGACATGCTGCAGCCATGTCAGACTACAAACCAGATATAACTGGCATCCCACAAGGCTTGGTCCTGGGATCTCCCTCGTTTGGTATATATGTCCCATAGGTACAGGCAAACATGGAAGGACTGTGTCCGAACATATTTGCAGAGGACTACAAACTGCTCACCACATTCGATCCACCAGCTGACACAAGCATCCCACAAAAGGGCCACATAGAAACAGACAACTGGTGCCATAGCCATGTCAGCAAGCTAATTGCAGAAACGTGTATAGTCAACCCCTGTGGATATACAGTAAGTGCCCACCAATTACCACATAGATGTTAACCCATTATGTAGTTAACATGTAAAGAGAGACCTGGGGACACAAGGTGATAGATATCCTGCATTGGACAAACATGTGCTGTAGTGTTTACAGAAACATACCATATACCCACCTAATCATGAAGGTTGTCAGATCTAGATAAGGGGAGGTCATTGTGGCTCTGCAGTCATCCTTCATCAGTGGTACAATTGACTACAATAGCCCCTGTAGGATGTACCTCAGCAGACACCTCCATCAACCGTAAAGTCCCCAACAGTACCTCACCAGGAGTATCAAAGAGCTTGCACAGATGCCATGTGTTGCCTGTGTTGCTGGTATCAATAAACATGCTGCACCTTGTACAATCTGAATGGCAATGAGCTATGCACATGAGAGACCTGAACCCCAGCACTGACTTACATAGGACAGGCTGTACTGCATGATCCATAACACAGAATCCACTCCCACCCATGAGTGAACCCCCAGTACACGCTACCCATACAGTCACTTATCAATCTTCCTCAATAGGAATCTTGATGAGTGGATGGGAGATGGTAGCTTTATCTTGGGTATCACTGTCATGTCACAGGTAGACAGAGGCACAGTATACTAACCATGACATATGTCATGGCAAACTCCACTTACAATGTGTGTTGAAGGACAAACGCACTCTCCAACTAGCATTAGACATGGACTAGGGCACATCGCTACTGTTTGCAAATGTACACTTATGTTGTGGAATACAGTACCAATGTTGGACAAGCCTGGTTTAAGTAGTTCATATCTGAACAGAATGCAACATGGTCAGATGTACACAACTGGCCCCTAACCAGGCTGCTGTGCCCACTATCGGAATGTAAAGCAGTGATAGCACTAAAGCCCAGGATACTGTCCACCACAAAGTACTACCAGTACACTATACAGTAATACAGTGTTAGGTCAGTGTGAAAGGATGTTGACAACTGTATGCAAAGTATCCCATGCAAACACTGCAGGCACAGTATAATCCTGTTGTGTTCACACACAAAGCAGTTGTACAGTAACTACACAACATGACACACAACACACAACCATAAACGGGTGATATTTGTTGAAGTTCACACTCATCCACAAATGTGGTGGGCTACAGAGTCCAACATATGGAATGCTCACACTGGGCATGCTCACACACTTTGATAAATGAGACATATGTCAGACAACATGCCATGGGAAGGCTGAACTGGGCATGCTCACACACTTAGGCCAAATCTCAGTTTAGCAGTTGGACACACATATCTGGTATTTTTATGTGTTATTCCAGGAACCAACCACATTACAGCAGTCTGCCCAGTGCACACAGTTAAATGACTACAGAGACATACATGATATAGTGGATCCCTCCCATAAGCAAACATCTTCCACAGATGCACAAGTTGTTCATACAACCAGGGAATGCTATGGCAATAAAGATGTGCAAACAGTCTATCAGCAACAAATAATGTGCATTTGACAATTAAACATATGGGTGTAGAGGTCAACACTAGGCTGTTTGCCCTAGGGAATGACAGCTTAGCCAGAGTGTGCTTGGTGTCTACCTCCCCACAGGATGCAGTCCCCTTTCTAAACACCGATGATGTCAGCACCCTATAAGTACAGCAGGAGAAAAGGCACTTTCCAGTAATGCGAATAGCGAGCTCCGCTAATGCGTCTGTCACAAGTGTCATAACATAGTTAGGTAGGGGTTTGAATCCTGCAAATGCTCAGTGTGTGTGAGTGAGGTTGGTGTGTGTGTAAGTCTGTGGAAGAGAAATGTCCCTTTTGGCAACTGGGAAAACACACTACAGGATGCATATTCCCCTTTCTAAACACCGATGATGTCAGCACTCTATAAGTACAGCAGGAGAAGAGAAGCCTCCCAGTAATGCGAATAGCGCGCTCTGCTAATGCGTCTGTCTCAAGTGTCATAACATAGGTAGGGGGTTGAATCCTGCAAATGCTCAGTGAGTGGGGTTGGTGTGTTTGTAAGTCTGTGGGAAAGAAATGTCCCTTTTGGCAACTGGGAAAACACACTACAGGATGCACATTCCCCTTTCTAAACACCGATGATGTCAGCACTCAATAAGTACAGCAGGAGAAGAGAAGCCTCCCAGTAATGCGAATAGCACATTCTGCTAATGTGTCCCTCTCAAGTGTCATAACCTAGTTAGGTAGGGGTTTGAATCCTGCAAATGCTCAGTGTGTGTGTGGGTGGGGTTGCTGTGTGTGTAAGTCTGTGGGAAAGAAATGTCCCTTTTGGCAACTAGGAGAACAGACTACAGGATGCACATTCCCCTTTCTAAACACTGTTCAGCTGAAGGCCATGGCTCTGGCACAAGTTGTCTATTTCTATGATGCCCCTTTGGAAGATGCTTGTGTCGGTTGGAGAGTCGATTATGGTGGCCAGTTCGCAGTCATCTGCATATTTGGTCAGCCACAGTCCATCCGTGTTGGCCTGTACCTCCAATAAATATATACCAAACAAGAGAGGTCCCAGGACTGAGCCTTGTGGGACACAACTCGTAACTGGTTTGGAGTCTGGCATGGCTCCAGCAATTCTAACCATGTGGGTTCTGTCCTTGAGCCACTGTGCAATCCATCTAGTGACATAGGGGCTTATATTTAAGCTGGTGAGCTTCTCTAGAATGCCCAAGTGGGGCATTGTTGTGAAGGCATTTGCAAGGTCCAGGTAGGCTGTGTGAACCACCTTCCACTCGTCACTGGCCTTGGTGACTGTTTCAAAGAAATCAACCAGGTTAAACCTGGTAGTGCTGGTGTGCTCTCAGTAGCCCTGAACCAGGCATCTGTTACTGCACAGATATTGATGTTCTCCATGCCAACGAGTGTTTTGGGTGCATGCATCTGGAGGTTTAGACTTCTGGCGTTGGGTAGCATTACTCTTAGTTTCTTATCCCTTGTGATACCTATGAAGGTGGGTTTGTCATTTGAGCCTTGCCTAACATAGGCACTATGGGGGTAGCAAGAGCCTTTGCCAATATCTGAAAGCACAGGGGTGACAGGTTCAGGCCGTCCCTAGCAAAGCAGGTAGTTCAACAGAAGATGAATATGTGAAGGTGTAGTGCCTGTGATTAGTTAGCAGTAGCATATATGACTGCTCACGTGGACACATGCCAGGTAAGTCATATGCACTGTGTCACAGGCAATGTACATGTGAACAGGACAAACAGTGACATCCTGTCAAGTGGGACATGGACATACATATAGTAAGCTATGTAGATGGCACTAGGAGTCCACAGAAGCTCTATAACTATGCATTGCAGGTGTGATCAGTATTCCAGGGTAATTGCAAGCAAACATGCATGCAAACAAAGCTACAGTAAACAGGGCTGCATGTAGTCCATTGTACAACAAACAAGCTGTACCAGTTCCAGTAGGTAACACTGCAGATATGCAGGCACTATGCACATGTACATGGAAATACACGGGTCAGATGGCTAGGGTCCAGTCTCAGTGCACACAAGTGTACAGACCATGTACTGTCAGGATGTACAATAACTGGATGGAAACCCATGTGCTCATACCTGCAGTAATACACATGTCAAATAACAGACACTGAGCCTTCACTCAGTTGTTCCATACTTAGTAGGATGTATGCTACCTGGCCTGCCACCACAGTATCCCTGACATATATGGGGACTCTCCTCCTGTGACAGTTAGTTATGTGTGTTGGGGCTGTCTAGCATGGTATGAGATGTGAGCATGCAGTGCTAGGGTGCTCCTGTGTGTCCTGTACCAGTCGTGTAGTACTGCACACATATCAACATCCTCAAACATCTGCATTGCAGAGTCCAGTGTGGGCAACATGCCACTTGCAATTTACATGTCCATCATTGTGTATTACTACATTCATTACCTTATCCCTGTGCTACCTATGTATGTAGCCTTCTGTTGACATCATTACCACCAGTATGCCAATATGTGCAGATGATACACTATGGTACTTACCATGGGTGTAGACAACAGGACATGACAATCACACACTTACTGCATCAGGCATGCTGTGATATACCCACAATTAATTCAGCACACAGTACTGTTAACAACATGATACTATTACTACACATCTATGTGGTCACCCTGTGCATCAGCAACATGTTAACCTGTACCTGCACAGTTGTTACAGATTGCAGGAGGTGGCACAGTTTCATCATATGTCCAGGGTGTGAACTTGGTATGCCTGAGTCAGCCACCGATACCACCAATTGACATGTATGTGTATGTGTGTTGGTGAGGGACAGCAGTAGAAGGTGGGGCAATGTTGATGCAGTGTGTGCATGTATGCGGTAGCCCTAGGTGTTGTCAATTCGCATGTGTGTATGGATGCACACAGTTCCACCTCATGGCTGCCATATACTGGTGTTTGTGGACAGCCACAGACTGTACCTGCCAGGTCATACAGATCAGTGTCCCTGGCCACGGACACGGTACCTGTGCCTTGTAGGGGTGCTACGGACCGTATCCAGTACCAACCCAGACTGGGTACTGTCATCAGAAGCAGGTGTTCATTGACTGGACACAGATCCCTGTCGGGCCTGGCCAGAGCCACGTGCACGTGGTCTCCTGGGGCGGTCTGATGACAGCACAGACCCAGCATTGCTGGGGCTGCTGCTGGCACTACGGGGGCAGCCGCGGCCCTGCTGTCGTCCGCGGCGACTGCCAGCTGCTGCTGTTGCTGGCATACGGCCACGTCGACGCCTCAACCGCCCACCATCGCCCTGGCTCATGGACATGTAGTTGTGGAACCGGTCTAATATGTCCCCACAACGTCTGTCTATGACATTGTTGAAATCACGGATGGCAGCCGCAATGTCACGCATACTGTCAGTCATGGCTGTGCGACATGCTGTCAGCTCCCTACGTGACTGTGCCTGCATGACAGCCCAAAACATAGCTGAGGTTGTAAGACCTCTGTGGGCACGTCTGACAGGGGCAGTATGCCCACGGATGCTCCCACGAGAACCCCTGGACATCTGTCTGTGTGGTACCATCTCTGGGCAATGCCCATGGCTGCCGTGTGGGGAGGCATGTGCCACAGATACCACATGACCCTGGTCAATGCCCACTTTATGCTGTCCATCACCTAGGGACATTGGTGACAAAGGGTGTATTGGCAGGATAACTGTGCGCATTGATGGGGTCGACAGCTGCGTACTGTCAATCGGCTGACCAATGGTGGACCCTGGCATACTTTCCTGTGCCATTACACAGATGTCATCATTATCAGTACCCACGGCACCTGATTCAGGTTCCCTGCTACATGACACCAGAGTAGCAACAGAACTTGTGGGAGGGGAAACAGGAAACACAGTTTACAATGTCTACACATTACCAGTGATGCACACATGCATACATGCACACATGCACACATGCGCACGTGCACATGCGCAAATGCACAGGTGCACCGTGCACAGGTGCACAGGTGCACACATGCACACATGCACACATGCACACGTGCACACATGCACAGGTGCACACATGCACAGGTGCACACATGCACACATGCACACATGCACAGGTGCACACATGCACACATGCACACATGCACACGTGCACAGGTGCACACATGCACACATGCACAGGTGCACACATGCACACATGTGCACATGCACACATGCACAGGTGCACACATGCACACATGCACAGGTGCACACATGCACACATGCACACATGCACACAGTTTCAAACAATTGTACAGTACTCAGTATGCGTGATATCAACACACAGACACAGACACACCTACATGCATACAAAGAGCACTACTAAGTGAGCCAAATAGTACTATTACTATCAACACTATTACAGGAATTGTTAATACACACTCACCAGCATGGATAGGCTGCATTGCTGTTATACCAGAGGGTCCTGCAGACGTGAAGAAACTAATGTCAGTGGGCACAACTGTGCCATTGCTACTGAGTATGATACAGGTCAGTAGTACAACAGTCGCCTTTCACAGGTCAGCTGCTAATATTGAGGATATCACACTTGCACATTAAATACTATGGTGACAGCTACAAACCAAGGACACACCTCACACATGCATTAACTACCAGTGTACACAACAGTCAACTATACATATGGCATATTACCTGCACGTTCACTGTCTTGCTACTGCGTGGCTCCAGCCTCCATCATAATGCATGTCTGCTGCTGTTGTTGTTGCTGGCGGACTGGAGCCACTACACTCATGAGTAGTCCCTCCAGTCTGGTGAGTGGGGGATGTGTAGCCACCCCATCACCTGTGGCGACCTGTTGCCTGTGGATATCCGACACACGCTGATGGACATGTCTGATTAAATCACTGCAGTGATGTCGTACCTGCTCATATGTCCTATTATGCGTGCCTATGTCATTTACCCGACGGACAAGGTCTTGCCACAGTGCAGCCCTCTCCTGCTGATTCTGGCTGGTGTGGAAAAAGAGTATCGCATAATCCCGCACCAGGCTCTGGTGTATCTCCTCATCCTCAGCTGTGGAGTAGGTGGGATTCCGTGGGTGGGCCATGTACCTGAGAAAGAAAATAACCTGGTATCAGCAATATATGCCAGCAGAATTTGTCACACATACTACACATGCTACTCGACTGTTATGATACAACATATCTCACATATGTAGCATCTGTCTGTCTATTGGTGGATACACATGTAGATGGCCAGGTATCAGTGCTCAGCCAGCAACTGTGCAACAGTACCTGGCACACTCCATATGACATACTACCAAACCCCAGCAGTCAGAACACTGATTCAGGTCAAGAGCACCTCCTCACTCTGGGGGTTTGTATCTAGGTACTGTATGGCCTACATCATCAACTACTGTGAGCTGACCACACACTGATTGCCCTGGATATACATATCCCACCTCCACCACCAGCACAGACGACTATAGTGCACAACATTACAGATACAAACTTTACACTTTGTAACAGTGACATGGTATCCTTTCAGCCCACTGGGCCAGTGGCAGATACAACCCAAAATGCTGACCCCTACACAATTGCTTTCTACAGACATCTCCGAGAATGCATGGATCATGCAATCCCATATATGACCAAGACACTCTCCACAAAGAGACAGCATCCTGTCTGGTGGACCCCAGCCATAGACAGATTGTATTACAGAAGATGGAAGCTACTGCAAGACAGAGCATAATTCTATAAAGGGAGGGCATGTCTGAGCAGCACTAGTAAGGATCTATTTTCCATCATACAAAATCCATGGGCAACTTTGAGAGGGAAATCAAGAGGGACACTACAGATAACCAGAAGGCCTTCTTCAGTTATGTTAGCAACCTGGTCAGGATCCATCCTCTATGCCCATAGTTAGTACACAACAACAAATATTTCACTGACACCACAGATATCGACAACATTGTGGCAGACAGGTTCAGTGCAGGTGTCACCCGCCCTCTCCCCCAAAATAAGACATAGTTATCCCAGCTGACTGTAACCTCCCTGTCATCACAGACGTCCAGGTGAGAGCCACCCTCAGGACAGCAGAATACACAACATGAATGGGACCTGATGGTATCCCCAGTTGCATGCTACATAAACTCTGACAGGAGCTAAACACACATATAGAAGTGCTATGTAACACTAGCCTGACTACAGGATATGTACTTGTACACTGGGGCACAGCAGCAGTGGTTCCACTCCACGAAGGAGGCACCTCAACATACCAATACAATACAACACAATACATTACATTACAATACAATACTATACAATATGCTATTGCCCTGGGACTACAGCAGCGCACTGTTCTGCTACCCTGACCATTGTGACACATGTGGTGTGATGGTACCTGCTGCTGTCACACAGTTACACAGGGTGACTCATATGGCATATTACCTATCTGACTAACATTCAGCAGTGGTATGTGTGACATGTACTCATGGGGAGTCTTGCTTCTTAACACTGTGTGGTTTATTGCAGGGTATGTCTTATCTGTGGGTAGGAACTCTTACCTCCACATGTGCACTCTATTGCAGTGGCACGGACGACACACAGCAGACATTTAGGTTGTGGATGGTGTGAGGTGTTACTATGGTTGTTGGACATCTGTCATGGGTGTGACTTACATATGTAAATCCGGGAGTGGTAACCTCTATGTGGGTAGCATATGTGTACTCTGTGGTGTTGTCAGTCACTGTGCATTGGTAATGTGTTTGAGTGCATTGTGACAGTGTTGTACATGTCACTGTGTCCTTCTCCATATCTGTAGCTGTCATGTGAGGTCCATACCATGGCATCCATTATGTGGTGTGGAGGGGTACACCAACCTACATGTCCATAGCTGACACACCATGTCCGCTGACACATACCATGTGCAAGTATTTCAGAAATAGTGTGCCACTGTGAATATCATTGAGGCCACTATTGTACACATTTATGACCCTGTTCACCCCTGACACATGCAGTGGTGGGCAGCCATCACATATCTGGTGGTTACTGGTGTAGGTGATCTGGAATGTGGTATGGTACTCTGGTTTTGACACTGGTGTTCACTCCATGCCTTTGTCACCAGGCACCTGTTGCAGTACATATGTACACATGTGCCTCACTCAGAATTTATATACCTCTCTCTCTATATATATATATATATATATGTATATAGATATATCTATATGTATATATATATATATATATATATATATATATATATATATATATATATATATGTCCGTATACATATACACATATATATATATTGATGTACATATATTGCTATAGATGTGGAGGGGCTGTGAGTGACAGAGGGGGTGGGACAGGCTGTGTTGCAGGTCGTCATATACAGTCATACCTGTAGATAGTCAGATCAGTCTGTCTATGTATATGTATCTACATATATCTATATCTGTATGTGTGCATTACATAGATATGTTTGTACAATATTCTATCTACATCTGTCTATGTATTCCTACATCTCTCTCTCTATGTATGTATACATATATGCATATCATGTATATATATATATATATATATATATATATATATATATATATATATATATATAGACACATACATATGTTGACATACATACATATCCATATGTTAGACAGGTATATCAACATATTTGTCTACCATACTGTATACACACACTAACATACTGCTAAACATACATAACTGTGAAACCTACTTTGTACATGGCACTACAACCTACAATCAACCAACATTGATATGTGCACATAGATGCTCTCACATACAAATGTATGTACAGCCTTCACTGATAGTTGCTGTATGTCCCCTGCCCTTTACACATCTTCATATACATATGGATACAGACCAATGACACATATGGAGGGTTCACAGTATGTAGACCTTTATAGTATTACTTTACATTACCTGTGTTTGTCACAGCTGCTTGTGTTGCTGTCTGGTTCTCTGTCCTGCTGCTCCACTTCCCAGTTGTCAGCTTTCAGGTAGCTGTTGCTGAACAATTTGTTTGTGTCTGCTTAATTGCAGTTTTCTCTTTCTCTGTCTCTGTCTCTGTCTCTCTCTCTCTCTCTCTGTCTGTCTCTCACGTTCTTCTCAGGGTGCAATGAAAGTATTGCATGTGTGGACTGGGAGTACAGCATACTTTTGTAGGTATCTGCATATGCCCATGTGATGGCCTCTGCACCAATTGTTAGCTAGCATTTGCTAATTGCATGCAGCCAGTTGTGTACTGATTGCAGTTCTCACTGTGATTTCAGAACAGTGCTATAAAAATGTATGTGAGATAGGCATAGCCCTTTCAGATTTTAAGGGCAGGGACCATGCTGTTATGCTGTGGACAATGTTCTGTGAGTGTAAAGGTTGGTATCTCTCTCATATTTCCAGGTGTGTTGTAGATTAACATTCCTCCATTCATTTCTCCAGTTTCCTGTACTAACTGTGTATGTACACTGACACCTACAACTACTACTACTGTTAATGTGTGTGTGTGTGTGCTTTCCTTTCACTTTTACTTGCACTTTGTTGCTAAGGCTTCAATAGTTGCCCTTTACAGTCACTACTTGTATGCCTGCTAGGTGTCTTGACTGTAGTGTGCTGCTGTAGCTTTCCTATTTTCCATGTACATTCACACCTTGGAATGCTTGCTATATCTGCTAGGGTGTTACAGCATGCAGTGTGGTCTGGCCATGGTGTGGGCCTTGACATCTATTAGGGTATTTGAGTATGCTGCTGAGCAGGCCCCAGAGACTTTCAGGTTCATCTGTTATGTGCCTCATGGAATGGTACATATCAGTGGGGTACACCCATTAAAATGTCTGGTATGCAGCAGTTGTGACTGTGGGTTAGCATGAGCATATGTATTACTACACTTTTTCTGCCATGCAAGTGATGAATACTTTCAGGACTCCATAGTTACCATTGCATGTGTTACACCTTTCTGCCTACTGTTTGTACATTTCACATGGGGTCTGTGGGGCATCCCTGTAAGTCATTCACTGTTGCTATGTCTAGGCTTTTAACTATTCAAATATGGTGGTGTCAGACCCGTCATGTGTTCCAATATTTGCAGGTTGTCCACATTTCTGCCTCATATTTTCGTCAATATCTCATGCACACCTTTTTCTGGCAAGTCACTTTGGGCTCAAGTCAGAATATGGTGACAAACATTCAAGTTTCAGACTGCATACCCTTCCAAACATCCCACAAAGTGCAGACCCTGTTACTCTCTGAACTGTCTGCGTTTGTTGTAACATTATTTGTAATGTGTCCCTGGTTTTGGGCCTTTGCTCCACATATTTTATTACTTGGTCCAGATGTGTTCCTGTAAGAGGTTGTGGTGTATGGGCAGTGCTTATCCTGCTGTGAGTATGTGTGAGGCTTGCAAGGTGCTATAGTGACATTATAACCTACTAGCTTCCAACTAGCATGGCTGTTTCTGTTCACACACTACTATTATGGAAATCCACTAGTTTTGATAGTAATTCTAAATGGCATGCTATGTGTACTACACATCTATATTCCCTTTACATTCATTCCTACTATTACATGATATATTTATTTTAGCACAATGTTCTTGTATAAGAGCCATGGCTTAGTGGTAAGTCATGCAGACTACTGTTTCCTGGGTTCGGGACTCACAGTGGGATTTTATTTTGCTTTTGAACTGAGTACAGGACCTGTCAATCAATGTGACTAAGGCACTTTTAAGTAGTTGTTACCGGGTTAGAGCTGGTTTGCACAGAGCTCACGCATGCGCACTGGCGTTTAGCTCTGTGCACACAAGCGCACACCCGCTTACAACCGGTTAAACGTGCTTACTCTTGCTCACACCCGCGCTATTTTCTTTGAAAGAAAAGAAAATGGGGAGACAGGAAAGTGGTGAAAAAGGGGTCACACAGAGGGTAAGACAGTAGGGAAACAAGCTTGGGATGTGCAGGAGGAATGTAGGTAAGGCCCATAGCTGCCCATTTCTTCATCAGCAACAGCTGTGCATATGTATGTAATTTGGTGTGACATTTGAAACCTTCCACCCCTGAGAGAGGTGTCAGGACAACAATAATACTTGTTGTACAGCCAACTGTAATTGATAGGTTCCATGTCCAGTAGACATGTGTGCGGAATGGGCAGCTATGTATGGGGCGTAATTTTTTTATGGGTACAGAGTGTCCTTTTTTTTTTTTTTTTTTCAGGTGAGAGTGGTATGTCAGGTGAAGGAAGTCGGTACAGCTGGGGAGGTAGGTTGGGTAGGTAAACAGACAAGACAAACAAGATGCATACAGGGGTGGTGTATGACACATGTAGGGGGGTTACGCAATTGACGGGGATGGAGGTTTGGATATCCAGAGCCCATGAGCCCACAGATGGCAACAGTGGAACTGATATCCCCACCCATAGGAGTTGTCACTGTTCCTTCACTGCCCAGGATGGGGCTGAGCTGGGGGCTGTGTAGGCGGGGCAACAGGCATGCCCGTTAGTTGCACCACCCGTGCCTCGAGCTGGCGTAGGGGCTCGAGAATAGAGTCCCGAATCTCCCTACGCACCACAGTCCGGATGCTACGGAGGGTGAGTGGTGGTTCTCCTCCGGCCACACTTGCAGAGAGGGGGCGAGCCCCATCCCCTGCAGCGCTTCCACCCACAGGTGGCACAGGGCCACCGGAGGAGGGTCCTGACTCGGCGCTAGTGCCAGGTGCACTCACCAGCTGAGGTGGGAGAGGTGGGTCCGCTGGAACCCGCCTTCCCTGTCGTACTATGTTTTGCATTATGTCATGACAGTTTGGGTTAGTGACATATAATACCATTCACAATTAGTTGTAACAGCATGCATTAGTATTCCCATTAACCAAACACCCAGATATTCACACCATTGAACAGCATGCATAACACATGCATAATTTGAACAGAAATACACAGTCCGACAACATGCAGGGTTAATTGATGGCAACAGGCCATCAGGTGTGGATGTATGAACAGGGCAGATGCATCAACAGACATGCAAATATATATGACCCAACAGGACAAACGTCCAGGGGTGTTAATTGTGATTGCACATACCATTTTCACGTGGAATGGGTTATATGTGGTTATAGGGTGGGTGAAGAAAGTAATATTAACACCTTCGAATAACAATACATATGCTGTACATTTCTAATAGCTACAGTTATATACACACTACTGTTCTAACTACAGTTTCCTATATGATAACTATTTCAACTTGGTGATAGGACTGTTACTGCAACATCAATATACATTTTATGGTTCTTCATACACATTCATATCTAGCTTTGTTCAGCTACATCATCCTGCTACATTTACTTTATATAGCTGTAGACAAGTGTGGATGTTTGGCATATCAGACAAACATCCTATCTGCATATTGCAGACTGAGAGCAACATATCCAGATTTTGGGATACACATTCCAGATGCAGCAACACTTTGAACAGATTTTGCTGTTTGGTTTTGAATCTCACATGCATTTCATTCTGTCTTGACTGCAGTATACTTTATTCAGGGTTATTACTACTGTATTGCTGGATTCATGACACTTTCTCACACTCTCTCACTTGCTTTCATTTTACTATTCAGGATGGTACTTCTAGGCTTTATTGACATGTTTTACCAGTAGTTATTACAATCCTTTCCAGCAGTCTCACTTCTGTCATGTTTCAGTATTTCCACAGGGATATATTTCACACATGTGATTTCATCATCTTCTGCAGCTATACTTTTCAGCCTGCTGCAGGTTGTGTACTATTTTCTTACAGGCAGGGCATTTTTATTTCAGAATATATGTTGTACAGTTTCATGTTTAGGTTAAACTTGGAGGCTGAAACACACTTTTGTAATCAAGCAATACTTGCATACACTTTCACACTGTTACTTGCAGATTTTATTCCTTACTGACTACACTGCACTCTTTTGCTGACTGTCATACTTTTATATTTCTTTACAGTTACTGGTAGTGGATTACTGACCTGCCTGGTGGCGCAACCGCACCAGCCTATCGCCATAGGCTCTGCGGTTCGCAGAACGGACACCTGCAGCTGTAATATAAATGAAGTAATATTGGAATACACATCTCCATAATATCAGCTAGTTTAATTTCTTACATACATAATTAAATGTTACTTACTCAGTAGTGGGGCGTTGGTTGTTTGCCGGGCCTCCTGGATCCAAAGGTTCAGTTGGTCCTGCTTGTGTCTCTTCAGGTCCACATGGTGGTGACGGACCTGCTCACCAGTCCTTGGAATCCCTGTGGCACTGGTGAGATCATGAGCCAACCGGTCCCACGCCTCAGCCCTGTATGCTCCCCAGAGGACCTGGCCCTGCATGAGTTGGGCCTCATGATTATGGACTAGGAGCCAGACCATGTACCTGGACTCCTCAACACCCCACCTCTGTGCTCGAAAGCGACTACCCTCTCCTACTCCTGTCATTCTGCCTGCAGGTCAGTTCTACAATCGTTTATGCTGTGTATTCCCGCCTATGGGGCTTATATTCTCCGTTTTTCCCGCACATATCTGTGACTGGCCATTTTGGAATTGTATCAACTTCAGTAAACCTGCATTGTCATGCTCTAGTTTGTATTCATTCCTATATATTAGCTATTATTGCATTTACAGATACTGCTGTCATGGCTTAGTGGTTCTGTACCTTGACTATGGTGTATAGTATCCTGTGTTCGAACCTGGCCACTGCTTTTTATTTTTCATGACTGTCTAGACATGCTGAGGGGTGTGTCTGTGTAAAGGCAGTTTTGATACAGCTTGCTCAACGTTGCCCGCCAGTTAGCTTGTTTGCGTGGTGCGCAGCTCCGCGCAAATGGGGTACGCTGGTTTAAGCCTCATTTGGCTATCGGCACGAATATTATGCTCAGCTCAGTTAGGGGCACATAGATTTAGCATGTTAAACCACTGTTCAGCTACGGGCACTCATTTTGCGCCAGTTAAACCACTGCTCATCTACGGGCACATGCACTCACTCTGTTAAACTGTAGCTCAGCTATGAGCACATCTGGCATTTTTTTCTTCTTTTGTTACCTCACATGTCTTCAATATAAATGGGCTATTTCATTACATTTTACATATATTGGGGTTTTATGTGTACATATTTGTCAGGGACTTGTTTCCTGCTTATTTTGAAAAAAAAAATGGTGTTGTGGGGGCTCGAACCATGAATGCCTGCTCTTCAGCCAACATCTCTACAGCTACGCTATTGCTTCCTGGCTTATTTTGCATATTTAGTTCTTATATGCTTTCCCACTGACTGCTAACTGTAGCTGCGCTACGGCACGCCTACAACGAAATGCACTCACGGTTAAACATCTTTACAATTTAAAAATATATATAACATGTTCATTTATATATATTTTATGTTCATAGTCTGTGGGGGCATGTGTTGTGTTGTGTTTATTCACATTTCCGTGGACTCTGTTGTGGGTGTTTACTTTGGGCACTTTTACACTTCTGGGGGCGTGTCCGCTTGCAGGGCTTAGCCTACGGACACGCCCCCTACTGTCTTACACGGACCGTGTTAGACTTAGGTGTGATTAAGCATGCTCTCATGAATATGCAAAGCATGCTGACATCACTCCGTTTAACTGCAGCCTCCGTGTAAGAGTTATAACTCTTACACAGAGGCTTCGTGAATCCTGGGGGGGGGGGGTGGGGTTTATTAAGTAATATGCCAGTATCTTTAAAATGACTCATAAAAGGCAAAAACTTGACATTCACTCTTCTCACGACTTTTGGATCATGTTGTTTGTGCTTTATGTTGCAAAACTGTTGTGTGCTTTATGTCAAGTGTACAAAGACGCTATCAAACCAAGCATCAGTCCATGTTTAAGAACTCTTGAGGAGAAAAGTGAAGCCATAAAAAGGGCTGTTTCTGGCTACAAAAAACAAACTAGTATTTTTAGTCAAGTAATTGGAACCAAACATAAAGCTACCGAATGTAGTTATAAAATTGCTCGGTATGTGGCTTTGAAGGCCAAACCTTTCAGAGATGCAGAATTCCTCAAGGAAACTTTTTTGAGCAATGCTGAATTTTTGATTATTGAATTCTGGAAATGTTATTGTTCAATTACAGCAGTAACATAAGTGACATCTGCAATATAGTGAGGAAAAATTGGAATATCTTAACTAGTGACAATAGTATAAGGGGTATAGTGGGTCCCAAACCTAGTTTTAGATATAGGAGAAACAAAAACCTAAAGGATTTACTGTGTAAAGAACCCTTTGATAGGAGTGTTCAACATCCTATTATGCATTCCACAGGAACAAACATTTGTGGCCTCTGTAAAGCCTGTGCCTACATTAATAAGGATACTCATTTTATACATCCCACTACAAATAAAGTTTTTCTTTTTAAAGGTAAAGCTACATGTCGTACTACCAACATAGTTTATTTAGCTGAATGTTGTCAATGCCCATGTTTTTATGTGGGCAAGACAAATAGTATGTTTAAGGTCAGGATTCTCCAGCACCTTTCATGTATTAGGAATTGTGACGACAGAAATGCTTTGTATAGACATGTTGCTGAATATTCTACACACACTTTTAAATTTAGGGTTATTGTTAATGTTAGACCCAACATTAGGGGGGGTGATATTAAGCTTCAGACCGAGCTAGTGGAAACTAAGTGGATCATCAATTTGATGGCAAACAGGAAGCCAGGACTGAATGAAGTGATACCAATTAAGCCTATATTAAAAAATAGGCGCGTTTTTCATTGAATGCTATAGGTTGTTTTTCTGTATATAAGCTTGTTTTAACACTTGTGTATTCATCTGATGAAGGGTTATCCTGAAAGCGCTTATCTTGTGATTTTAGCAATAAAAGTTTTAAACGATATCAGCAGTGTTCAACCTTGCTTTTTTAAGGAACTTTTCATTTTATCTGCTTTGGTTGGACTTTAGCACCGTACTGTTTATTGGACTGTTGGCTTTGTTTTGTATATACAGTACCGTGCATGCTATGGCAGTCAGTACCTTTTCCAATGGTTCTCTTTCTGATGTCGGACGAAGGAACAACGCGGATGCGAATGGCGTATGGCATTCTAAGAGAGTCCTTAATCATGACAATCCTCTGTTGAACTTGGGCTTTTCCTTTTGTAAAGCCGGCTCCATGGACAGTTTGAAACCGGTAGCTGTGGATAAGAATTTTGAGGAACTAACTCGTGACTTAACTTACAAAGTAAACAAATTACAAAGACTTCAATGGCAAACACACCATTTAGAAGCTTGCATTCAATATGGCATAGTTCCGAGGGGTATGCGGATACTGTGCATGCCTGCACAAGGGGACCGCTACCCGGAACTTTTAGCTAAATGGCAATCCATAAATATTGACACCAGTTTTAAATATATGGAACTGTTAAACGAGTTCTTTTCTCCAGAGCTTGCTGCCTTAAAAAAGGATGTGACTGAACTGCATAATAAATTAGAGTCAGAGTACAGTGATACTAAATATGTGGAACGTTTGGATGCTTTGTAATGCTTGCTTACTGAAAATGACAATAAACTGAAGAAACAGAAAATGGGTAAACTACAAAGGGATTTCGCAGATTTTTCAAGTGGCAACATATTCGTATGGCCGAGGGCCAATGAAAGCAGATCATTAAGTCACAATGGAAGGGGATTGGTTGAAACTGCAAGAAGGGGAGGTAAGGATAGTGCGAGAGTCATTGCAGCTTCTCATCACAATTCGTTTCCCATGCCGATTCAACGAGAAAAGGAGAGTGGAATAGGAACGAGTTCACATGACATGGCCATTGTACAAGACCGAATTGTACATGAGAGAAATGAGGCTCCTATTGAGAACCAAATACCTAAAGATACTACTTCCACACGTGAAGACGCCGTTAACAACACTGAGAATGTACCTATTACTGACAACGTACAACCAAGTGTTTCTTTCATGGCAGATGAAACTGGGTCCTCACTCATTGATAATCTCATGGGAGCGCGGCCAAAAGCACACTCGGTGAAAAATAATTTTTTGGATTTACTACCCGCGCCAGTGAAAAAGAAGGGACCTTGGAAAAGGTCTCTGAGCGAGGACAGGGGGACCGACAAGAGAAGGAAAACATGGGACTGACTGCTTCTAGTGACTCTGGTATTGTTGTTAATTTATCTACTCATGTTTTAAACACAAATGAGTTGACAGTGCTTAATAAGGGACTGAGTTTTGTTCCTAGTAAATGTGGTACTTATGATGAAATGCTGACAGATGTTATGTTATATTGCAGAAATGTGGCGTTGAAATTTTTGTTTGGCAACAGTAATCAGAATGAAGTTTCTTTTAGAAAACCCAGTGGTTATGTTCCACAACTGACACCCAGTCTAAATTTATTTATTAGTGCCTGTGAGAATGACTTGATAAAATATTATCAAGAAGCCGAATTCAATAAGTTTCATAATTTAACCATTGAACAAAGGGCAGCATTGAAAGACTTTAATGCGAATAAAGACATTTTGATAAAAAACGCTGATAAGGGAGGAGCAGTGGTGTTGATGGACACCACTTGGTACAATAGAAAATTAAAAGAATTACTACAGGATGAGAGTACCTATGTGCAGATTAATCCATTAACTGTTAAACAAATTGTGGATGGAGTAATTTTTTGTTTAAATAAATTATTGTATGATATGGACATATCTGAGGAGTTACATCAATTTCTTTTAATAGAAAAAACAGTTACCCCTATTTTCAAAGCTCTACCCAAGATTCATAAATCCATCAGTGACCCACCCCTCCGACCCATAGTGTCGGGCAGGGGATGGGTCACTGAAAACATTTCTATCTGGGTAGAGTATACACTTAAACCTTATTTGGATTTAATGGGTAATATCCTTAAAGATACTGGCCATTTCCTAAGGATTTGGGGTGAAAAGAATAACAATGGATATATAGGAAGGCTATTGATGGTCACAATGGATGTCCAAAATCTATTCACTGTCATTAATAACGACTATGGTATTAATAGTATAGGTGAACTTTTGAACCACCTAGGTGTTAATAGAGAAAAAAATCATCTTGATTAAGACAATGCTATCTTTAGTCTTAGAAAATAATGTTTTCATGGGGGGAAACTCCATATACAGGCAGGCGCAGGGGGTAGCCATGGGCACCCCCTGCGCCAATACCTATGCCAATTTGGTCCTCTCTCATTGGGAGAAGACCTATGTTATTGATAATGACTCATGGAAACAACATGTGAAATTATATCTACGATTTGTAGATGATGTTTTTCTTTTATGGGAAGGCACTGAGCAGAAATTGGGAGAATTTGTGGAATACTTACATACAACCACCACATTTTTTAGGTTTTCCATTAATCACTCATATGATTCCATTGACTTCCTAGATGTGTGTATAGAACAGGATACAACAGGCTTTAGATCCAAACTATACAGGAAAGAGTGTTGGAAAAACTCCCTTTTAACATATGATAGTATGTATCCGAGGCATACATATCAAAACATAGTACAAGGGCAAGTGAGCAGGGCTTCTAGACTATGTTCATCAGACTCTGCTTTTGAAATTGAAACAAATAAACTTAGGGACAATTTTAACAAAAGAGGTTATAAACCAGGCATGGTAAATGAAGCTATTGATAGAGGTAAACTAAGGAGACCCACTGAGTATAAACCTTGGATGTCATGTGTTAGGAATGGAGCTGATTTAGAAAATAAAAAAGAAAAAATCAACATGGGGCTACAGTTAATGTTTAATTACAGCAGTAACATAAGTGACATCTGCAATATAGTGAGGAAAAATTGGAATATCTTAACTAGTGACAATAGTATAAGGGGTATAGTGGGTCCCAAACCTAGTTTTAGATATAGGAGAAACAAAAACCTAAAGGATTTACTGTGTAAAGAACCCTTTGATAGGAGTGTTCAACATCCTATTATGCATTCCACTGGAACAAACATTTGTGGCCTCTGTAAAGCCTGTGCCTACATTAATAAGGATACTCATTTTATACATCCCACTACAAATAAAGTTTTTCTTTTTAAAGGTAAAGCTACATGTCGTACTACCAACATAGTTTATTTAGCTGAATGTTGTCAATGCCCATGTTTTTATGTGGGCAAGACAAATAATATGTTTAAGGTCAGGATTCTCCAGCACCTTTCATGTATTAGGAATTGTGACGACAGAAATGCTTTGTATAGACATGTTGCTGAATATTCTACCCACACTTTTAAATTTAGGGTTATTGTTAATGTTAGACCCAACATTAGGGGGGGTGATATTAAGCTTCAGACCTAGCTAGTGGAAACTAAGTGGATCATCAATTTGATGGCAAACAGGAAGCCAGGACTGAATGAAGTGATACCAATTAAGCCTATATTAAAAAATAGGCGCGTTTTTCATTAAATGCTATAGGTTGTTTTTCTGTATATACTTTTGTTCTAACACTTGTGTATTCATATATTCGTACATATAGAAGAACCACTTGTACCAGTTTTAAATGGTTTGCCGAAGATACACAAAGGAGTAGAACCGATACCTATGAGACCCATAGTATCGGGCAGACAGTGGGCCACATATAACATCTCAATATTCATAGAAAAAATGTTGAGGCCACTTGTGAATGAGATTCACACAATCCTCAGAGATACTCAACATCTGTTGAAAGATCTAGAATCTTTTGATCTCCTAGAGAAGAGAAATGGGAAACTGCTCTTAGTTACATTAGATGTTCGAGATTTATTCACGTGCATTCCCAATGAATATGGAATGCAAGCAGTGAGAGAGATAATGGTTACACAGAGCGATTTCTCAAGAAACAGGCAGATTCTAATCAATCAACTTTTGGAGTTAGTGCTGCATTGTAATGTATTTATGTTTCATAACAAATACTATTTACAGACATGGGGTGTCGCTATGGGCACCCCATGTGCAAACTCCTATGCCAACCTAGTATTATATTACTGGGAGCAGAAACATGTATTCAATAGCGCATGGATGAATAATATACGCATGTATAGGAGATTTGTAGACGACGTGATATTGGCATGGGATGGGACTATTGAAGACCTGAGGAGTTTTGTGGACTACCTAGAGAAGACAACTACTTTTCTGAAATTCACATATGAAAACTCTTACAGTGAGATCAATTTCCTAGATTTAACCTTATTTTACGATGCAAACGACAGATTATCATTTAACACCAAATACTGAGCAGAAACAAAAAACCAATAGACAAAGTAAGTGTTCGGAGATGAGTCCACAGGATAGAGGTTACGGTATGCTGTAACTCACAATAAGGCACCAGGCTGACTGATAAAAATACCAGAAGTTTAATGCTTTATCATTTAAGTTATTTAGAAAGACATGCTGGAGGAATACTATTTTAGAGTATAGCAGTATGCATCCTAGATTCATGTTCACTGGTATAATGAGAGGACAGTTTTCGAGGATAACTAGGATATGTAAGGATCCAGGTACAACACAAACAGAAGCAGACAATATGGAAAGATTATTTATGGCCAGGGGTTACAACAGCAAGTTAGTCAAAGAGACAAGACATCAAATTATACCCTATGAGACCAGATGTAGAGACACATATAATAATCATGGAGAGAAATCTATAGGGATATGGAGGTCAAGAGACAAATACACACCTACTTACCAAAAACAGAACAGTAAGGTCACTTTTATTTTGAAATATACAAATGACATCAATGAAATTAGGAAGATTATAAATAGACATTGGAATATTCTCGTTATTACAGATGACATTAGGGGAATAGTAGGTGACACACCGAGTTTTGTTTTTCGGACTTGTGACAATCTGAAAACAATTTTCTCTCACAATTTATATGAAGATCTTCATAAAAGGATGACACATCTGGTATACCAGGGACCTACCCATGCAAGAACTGCAGCATGTGTCAATATGTTAATGATATACAAGAATATCGACACCCTCATGGACATTTTGATTTTTCTCCAAGGACACATACAAACTGCAACACTAAGAACTTAGTTTACATGGCCAATTGCGTTTTCTGTCAAGCCTTCTATATTGGTCTTACCAAGAGGAGGCTGAGAGAACGCATATATAATCACATCTACGACATGCGTAAACATAATGAGTTGAACGCACTGGCCAAACATGTAATTTCGAATCCGACACATAACTTTAAGTTTAGGGTCTTACAAAATATAAACATTAGCCCTAGGATGGGTGATAATGACAAGGCTTTAGCGAAGTTAGAGATGGAATGGATTTTTAGGTCTGGGGCACACAGAGACCCGGGTATAAACAATTATGTCTCAGTGAAACCTTTCTTAGAATAACTGAATCAGCTGTTCATTGATTGTCATATCAATATGTATATATTTTTATTTTTGATTCTTATATTTATTATTTTTTATCTCCCATTTCTTATTATTTTTTACTTTAGTATATTCTTATACCTGTTATGAACACATTCATGACCATGCATTATACATCATGGAATTCCTGGGTTACATCAAGGATCGATACATTCTGTATCCATCTGGTACACGAGCAATTAACATCATGGCTAAACCATAGAAACTGGTCATTTAGACATGAGGGGATTTTTTTGAACTCTATATATGAGAGGTTTTTCAACTTTTCTCTATTCTCTCTTTCTTGACTATGAGTCTCCTTGACTGTACAAGTTGACAGCTTCACTTGTTAAAAACCTGATTCACCAATCTAGAATGAGATTCGACTACTATGTTTAGAGGCTCCCTTTGTATGGATTGAACAGTTAGCAATTTTATATTCATATATATACATATATATTTTCTTGCGTGTTTGAACATCTTATCCATTCATTTTTTATTAAGATACTGATATACTCATACATATATATATATATTTTTTTCTTCTTCCATACTTTATGTGGATCTTGTTTAATACTGTGAATAACAAGAAAAAACTATACATCATGAATTAATAACAACTACTTATTAGAAATAGCAGTGGAAATATATGACATTTGATACATGTATAGAGATACATATGAATTTTTGGGACAATAGATATAGGTATATATATATATATATATATATTTAATTTCATCACTTCATTGATATCACACTTCATGTTACATTTTATATTATAATTTACATCAAATAATGTTTTTTCAAAGAAATTTAGATAGACTAGCCATCTATTATGAGGAACTTATGTTTTACACATAGGTTTATATGGTACAATATCACTACAGATACACCAAGCACTTTAAACATCGGACCCATGTCTTAACTAATTTTAATTATCTTAGAGTTAGATTTAAATTCAGCTGCAGGTTCGTTTTGGCTATTTTTGTGAACCTAAACACAATAGAGAACTCCTATGTCACGCTCACAAAAGGGAATATAAAGTTAGTTTTTTTATATTTTATGCGTTGAATTTTTATTCTTTATATTTTATTTCTTATTGTGGATGCATATTTATATATATATTGAATATTTAATATGATATGTTTTAATATATGTTCAGAATGAATTGTTAATAGCGGACATAACAGCAGATAAAGATAGATATACTGTAAGCTTATAAAAATCATGATACAGAACATGAATACAAGAATTGCATTTGATTCAACACAGTATCTTGGACATGAAGTCGGAGATTAAATATCAAGATGCTAGCTAGATTTAGTTTCATTGATACTTATTTAATTATTTATCCATTTCATGATACATATATTTCATATTTCATAATCTTGCAACAGATATACAGAAGACGATATTTTTTCTTACTTGGATAAAACTGCACATATACACGCGACAACCCATTAGTTAAAATGGGTTAGAGTGGAATATGACTTAATAATGTTTTAATTTGTTTTATTTTATTTTGTTTCAGGGAACATTTACACTTAAAATTCTATGTTGACTAATTATAATTATACTCATTAGTAGATATTATTTGATTGTTCTTCTATTGATGAAATACTGCCTTAATATATGAAATGTAAATATCATCTTGAATTTCTGAGTTAGAAGCTCAGTGCATAATAAGAGGCATGTTTTCCTTCAATCAGTTATATTTGAAAATTCTTCTGTATAGTTAATTAATTATTTAATTATTTAATTGCTTAATGATTTTAAGCTTAATTGGAAGTACTGTTGGTATAAAAGGAACAAGGATAGACACTGTTTTATTGATCTGAAGAAGCGTGCAAGCAGCACGCGAAAGCGCTTATCCCTGTTTGTTTTACTGCTTGGAATAAAGGAATTTCGTTGAAGAAAGTGTTCTCGTGGTGTATCCTGCTTAGTTACTTTTGTTAACTTGTGTATTCATCTGATGAAGGGTTATCCTGAAAGCGCTTATCTTGTGATTTTAGCAATAAAAGTTTTAAACGATATCAGCAGTGTTCAACCTTGCTTTTTTAAGGAACTTGAATTCTGGAAATACCAGCTTCTGCAAGATCAATCCAGAGATGCATAACTGATATGGCTGAAAGCATAACAATAAAGCAGACAACCAGGTTACAACAAGCTGCTGTATTTAGTGTCGGTCTTGACAACAGTGTTGATGTGAATGATGTGGCACGCCTAGCAATAGTTGCAAGATATTTTGAGAATGAACATATTTATGAAGAACTGTACTCTTGCTGGTACACTCAAGGCAGAGGATATTATAGCTGCATTTGTAAGCTATTTCGAAAATCAGCACATTAACATAAACAAAATATTCTGCGTTGCTACAGATGCCACCACTGCAATGGTCAGAAAGAACAAAGGATTTGTTAAACAACTTCAGAATCATATTGCACGTCAGGTATTGTGCTTCCATTGCATTATACACCAGTTGAGTTTGTCTGTGAAGATTTCATCATGGTGCTTGAGCTCTGTAATGGAAACTGTTGTCAAGATAGGTCATTTCATAATTTCTTGCTCTTCATTGACCACAGGCAATTCAAATCTCTTCTGCAAGAAATGGAGATTGCATATACGAACCTCCTGCTGTATAGTAATGTTCGATGGCTTAGTCGAGGTAATGTTTTGAATGGATTTGTATCATGTCTAGAAGCAATCAAGGTGTTTCTTGATGAAAAAGAACAACATTTCGGAATTGAATGACGACGACTGGCTGCACAAGCTGATGTTTATAGCTGACATAACTAAACACCTGAATGACTTAAACTTGCCTTTAAAGGACAGGGTCAAACTGTACTTGAACTTTTTGAGCACTGGATTAGATTGGCATCAAAATTAAATATATTTTCCTGTGATATTATCACTAACACCTACAAGTACTTTCCAAACATAAAGGCTCATTCAGACTGATTTACTGTCAACAAAGATGAGCTTCAGAAGTATGTTGAAGCTGTCATTGTAGAATCTGCTAAACAAGGTCACGACTTCCAAATTCAAGGGCCCATATTTTCTTGCTTCATCAAGCCTGTCTTAATTGATCTCACTACCACCCCATTAGACCTATCTCTTTTCGAGTAGATGTATGTTGACAGTTTTAATTGAAATGCAACACATCGAATTCAAGTCATCACAGTTATAAACGATAAAATTTGTAGAAATGTGGAAAACTCTTGAAGGAAACTGCTTGGAAAAGTCAGCTGCCATTCTCATCTGCTGGACATCCCTGCCTGAAGCATTCACGTGCTTGAAAAAAGTTGCATTTACTCTGCTTTCAGCTTTTGGGTCAGCTTACACATGTGAACACATTTTCTCACATGTGAAAGCTATTTTGAGTCCACAGAGAAGTTGCCTAACCCCTGTGCATTCAGAAGCCTGTGGGAAGTTGAAAGTGACAAAATATACCCCTGATATTCAACAATTAACCAAGGAGAAGCAAGGGCAAGGGTCCCATTAATTGATTAATGACTTAGAGAACAATAACAATCAATGAATACTCATATAAAAATGTTAATAACATGTTTTATATTTGATTTATTTTATTTCATAGGTTCATAGGTAGGTACTAGGCTATCGACCCAAGGGCCTATGTATGCCTAGCCAACAAGGTTCCTTGGCTTTCGCCACTCAAGAAGGTTATTTTCTTGTGTCCTTGTCAAGCAGAGCCATAGAATTTCCTATATCCCATCCACTCATCAAAATTTTTCTTGAAGAGTGCTAATGAGGAACTCTGCTTGACAGAGATGGGTAAGCCTGTTCCAGAGTATAGGAAGTCTCTGGGACAGGAATCTATCCCTCCGGCATGTTCTGCTTCTTGTGGTGACAAGGTTTAGGTCCCTGGAACATGTAGCTCAGAGGAATTGGGTTTTCTTTAGGTGTAACATGTCCAGCAGCTCTGGGTTTTACATAGCTTTGTATGTTAGGTAGAGATTACCTCGGAGTAGGCGATATGCTATGGAGTATATCTGGAGTTTTTTGAGACAGTCAGCATAGGGCATCTGTTTTGAGTCCTGTAATCCTCTTTGTGAGGTATTTTTGTGGCCTTTCCATCTGTTGCAGATGTCTTGTGAGGTACATTCCAAAAGGTGTTGTACTCAATAATGGGTCTAATGAGAGCCGAGTAGAGGGGAACAATGACCTCTTTTTTTCTGGGTGAGAACCCTTTTGTGATGAGGTGTGCCACATAGAAGGATTTCCTGACTACTGCTGTGGCAATGTGATTATCAAAGGAAAGACTACTGTCCACCTGAGTCCCAAGGTCTCTTATCACACCTTCAGCGTTACGTGGACTGTATTAATAGTTTTGTTCTTCCAACTACTGGACTTTCTGTCTTAACTTATACATTTGACAATTAAAAATTTTAAAAATGTGTTCAGAACTTAAATTTTGCAAAACATAGTTTTTGTATTTGTTCCTATGTATATTAATGTACTGAATACTCAACAAGAGGAAAATTAATTTAATCAAGTATTAGAAACATGTTAATACAAGATAAAGTTAATGTGCTTCAGTGTGATAGAAAAGACCTTTTTTGTTTGGTTGCTTGGCAACCCTGGAACTTTTGGCATGCTGACTGACTTTGCAACATTACTTCAGCACAACGCTACTACTAAAAGGTTGCTGACCCCTGTTATAAGGCATCTAGTAAGAATATGGTATTCTACTCGGAAACACATTTAAAAACAAAGCGACAAAATGACAGAAAAATAAAAGGTGTTATTGAAGAGACAGTATAAAATCTGTAGATTTTAATGAACTGTATCTCAAAATTCTACCATACAAGGTGATTAGTTTTTGCTTCAGAAAAGGAGAGTTGTAAGATATGTGTCCCCTTTTTTTAAGCAATTTTTTGCCATTAGTATGTTGGTCATGTAGTGTGCTTTTCTGGGTTCTAGACAGCTTCATATATCACATGTGATGAATAGGATTCAGAAAATTACGTGAAGGGGTAAATCAAGCCTGAAAATAGAGGCATACGTGGTGCTGCGGTAGCGTTGTCGCCTCATAGCAAGACGTTGTCCCGTTCGATTCTCGGCTAGAGCGTCTTCTGTGTGGAGGCATATGTGAATGGGGCGTGCCTTCGTTGAAGGGAGTGAGTCAGGGCTGGTAACCCGGTATGTAAAAATCCACTACCAATCATTAGCAGACCGGAGTTCAGCTGTGGCGACCCCTAACTGGGAAAAGCCGAAAGATATAAACAAACTTCCAGAATTAGGAGGTCCTAAATAAGGCCTGAAAATAGGAATGTTCCTCCAGAATAGGGACAGTTGAGAGGCTTCTGTCAGTCAATCCCAGAGTAAATGTGTGTATGCATTCAGCTATTTAGGTAATGTTTAAAGGAAGATACTCATTCTCAAAGCTTAAGATGCAGGGGAAGGACTTGTTGGTGGGACAGATTTGTGTCCCACAGACTCCCCCATCTGTGAAATAGACTGCCTCTCCACATCAAGCAGAGTACCTCTTTACCCTTTTTTCAGTGCAACCTGGATAACTGGATGGGAAACAGAAAATACACCCCATTTGGAAAGCAGGCTTAAGCCCGTAAGGACCACTAAATCTAATTTCATAGAAGCACATGTTTTAGTCACAGGTGACTGTAGTTTGTAATACAGACTCCACACTCTCCAGTATGAAAAAAAACAGGGAGACTGTAAGATAATTGCCCAGAGCCAGAATGTGTGATATTGTAAGGATCCTAAGAACCCTTAAGCCAGACACATATGACTACGACTGTGTTTTGGCCCAAATGGGAGTGAATGACCTTAGGCTCTCTATCTAGAGGACTTACCCAGGGAAATCAAACTCCATAACAATCCCTTTTAAATCGGCTCTACTTAGAGGTCTACCACATTCACCTCCATCTTTTTACTAGCACCTTCACAGCTGCAAAGAAAAGTCATTACACATTCACCCCTAATATAATGGTAAATTCAGGAATATATGTCTCGGCTAGAACTCACCCATAAATAAATCGTATAGCAAAAGATGGAAATTAACAAAAAGGTGCAATAAATTCCCATCCCCTCTATCTCAAAACCACACATTGAAAAATCTCACTGAAGAATGTAAGAGCACTATCATGGCATGTCAAGCAGAATACAAGCATAAGATTTACATATAGCTACCAAACTGCAAACCTGTCTTTAGCTATGTCACTAAATCAAGAAGTGATGTCCAACAGTGCACTTAATTCAACAATAATAATATCACATACTCTGATCCCAAACATATGGTCAATATCTTAACAGACACAGTTAGGACTAACTTTACCTTTTGTACACAGTTTGTTGCCCTCATTACATCTGAAAACGAGTTGCGCCTGAAATAATCATGGAACAAATCTTTGAATCTATATCAAAGGCTAAAAATAACATTTCTGTGGGACCAGACAACATATCATATTGTATTCTCATCAGTTCCAAGTATGCACTATTTGATCCTCTACTTTTACTGTTCATACTCAGCTTGTTTATCAGGTTTTTTTGAGAACAGCTACTATGACTCCCCTACACATGTTCCACCCCTGTACAGACCCAGATAATTATAGGTCTATCAGCCTTGCCAGTCTTATATGCAAGGCTATGGAATGTATCATAGCAAAACTCATTTATCCGGACATATGCAGCTCAACTGAACTTTGTTTTGTAAAGGGCAGGTCCTTCTTCCTCAACCTAGTAAACATTTTTGCAAAAGTTCTGAAGGCTGTGGACACTGTTTATCTTGACTTGACCTAGACTTTTGGGACCATTCCCCACAAAGGAATTATTGAAAAATGTTTGCTGCATTGCAGACTCGCTATGCAATAGACCCCAGCTTGTGAAAGAGCTGGTACACTCTCTATATTTAAAAGTGTTATGTGTGTGCTTCCATAAAGATCCATGCTAGGCCCTCTCCTGTTTGATATTTATTTTGCAGATATGCAAGCCAATATCCAGGATGTGTGGTTGACCAGGTTTGCTGACAACTACAAAATAGGTATTGTGATCCACTCATCCACTGATACTAAACAGCTCAAGAATTGGTATATGCACAAAACTGGTGTAAAGAAAATTGTATTAAATTAAATTAAGTGCAATAGATAGATAGACAGACAGACAGATAGATAGATAGATAGATAGATAGATAGATAGATAGATAGATAGATAGATAGATAGATACCACAGTTGTGTTCTTCAAAAAAGCTTCTCCGTCTTCATATATAAATGGTACTCCTCTTCAATCAGAGACAGTCAGAAGGATTTGGGTACTAATGTGGACAACTCTCTCTCACTCTCTCATTCGATTATTGTGTTTCCATCGTAGTAAGGAAATCCCTCTATATGGTATAGATAATTATTAAGGAATTATTTTCAAGAGTCAAACAAGTCCTACTTCTTCCATATTCTTCCTTTGTTAGACCCATATTTGAATATTATGCCCCCTTTGGTATGTAGAGTTCCAAACATATCACTCAACTGGAAGTGCCTCAGAGATTTTTAACCAAGAAAATTAAAGATCTTAAATCTTTTAATTATCCAAATAGGTCAACATGGCTCTCCATGTATTCAGTCGCTTATCAGCTGCTCTGTAGTGACCTCTGTCTAGATTTTCAAGCCACAAAAGGCACAATCCTACATAACCACCTATTTCTTTGTAAATCCACTGGATCCACAAACATCCACAATAGGGCCCTAAATCTACACCAGACTACCTAGAGAAATAGGGCCTTAAGACAGTGTAATCCCAGGCTATGGAATATGTTAATGCTACATGTAAGCCAAAGTACTGTTTGGCTACCGAATAGGTCCTTAACGCAGTGTACTCCAATGGTATGGAATACGTTGGCACTACATGTCAACCAAAATACTGCTTTGGCTACCTTTAAGGTTAACCTTGCTGACTAGATAGCTAGATACAAATTTAAACTAGGGTCATCATGCAAAGTCATGCTTGATTTGGGATGTAAGTAGTATTACGTGCTTGACAAGGGTGCCAAGAACTCCTACGTTTGCCTGCTTAAAGGTGTATATGTCTAGGAATCTTAGGGTCCTCATGATTGCTTGTCTAATATTATTATTCCTATGTTCCTATACTCCTCAATGATCTTTAGAGTTAAATGTCGGAGACAAATGTTCAGGTATTGCAGGGCATTGGATAGAGGTCTAAGGAGACAAGATGGCACTGAATTTGTTTTGAAGGGTATTGGTAATGTTTTCTGTGTAAGAAGATGAGGCATCTTTTTATGTAAGGTTGGTGCAATGGAAGGTACTATTTCTTAGATTCCTGACATAGCTAAAGAAGGATTTATAATTATCTTTGGCTTCAGAGACCAGATGTAGTTCATGGGCTCCTTTAATAGACCTAATACTGAGGCAGCTTAGATATAATATGCAAGATGTTTTGCAAAAAATAATGGAGGCCTACATGCCAAAGCTTCTTGAGAGTCAAATCACTCTTTTGCCTGCCAGTGGAATTCTAGACTTTATACTACAACTAAACTCTGCCCAAATTCACATTACAAGCAAGGTAGTAGAAGGTTTAGAGATGCTTTCAAAGCTGAATGAGAACTTGAGAAGATTTCTGTAATATTTCCAAGACATTTACATCTGAGGATGGAATCAAACTTAAGACACATAATATGCTAGAGAGTTTTACTGTCTCTAACTTAAGAGTTGAGAAAACTTATATTCTATGGTGCAAGTAAGTATTTGCTTTGCATTTGACTTGATGACAGACTTCATATGTCATCAACAGGGAGCAGGTCTTTAATGCCTTCACATAAGCAAAAAATACAACCTCCATGGGACCCAACAACATACCTGACTGTGTCCTATATGAACTCAGGCAAGAGCTATCAGCACTATTAGGCACCCTATTCAACCACAGCCTGAGCACCGGTTTTGTCCCAGCTGAATGGAGGACAGCAACTGTCATCGCTCTACACAAAGGTGGAGCATCCACTGACCTAGGAAATTATTGGCCTATCAGCCTAACTAGCCTGATATGGAAGGCCATGAAATGCATTATCATGGACCTTACAAACAAGGACATTGGCAACCTCCAAACCCTTGACCCCACAAGCTTTGGTTTTGTCAAAGGGAGAGCATGTCTGTTAAACTTGGTTGGCTTCTTCAAACAGTCAACAAAGCCATGGACAAGGGGAAGATGGTACATACCAACTACAGTGACCTAACCAAAGCCTTTGACACTATTCCCCACTTGGACATAATAGATAAACTCTCCCAGCTAGGCTTCAACTTGTATGTTACCAGATAGGTAGCTAACTGGCTCACTGATAGAACCCACTCAGTCAAAATAATGGAAGCCACCTCTAATAGTCAACCCATAACAAGTGGCATACTCCAAGGATCGGTCTTGGGGCCTCTACTGTTTGGGATATACTTTTCTGAGGTGCAAGCCAAAACCAGTTGTCTGTGGCTGACCAAGTTTGGAGATGACTGCAAGCTAGGTGCTGTCTTAAATTCCTCTAGTGATGTGAATATCCTCCAAGAGGTCCTTACCCAAAATAATGACTCGTGACAGAACCATGGCCTCAAACTGAATGCCAAGAATGGTGTCCCCACTAATTATCACAATGATAACAATGTACTAAGCATGCAATAAATCATGAGGGACTTAAGCACCCAGGTTGATAGCTACCTGACTTTTGACCACCACATTGCCTTTGTTGTATGAAAGGCTTTCTACATGGCCCACCTCATAAGTAAAGGAATTTCATTCAGGAACAAAGATGTCATAATCTCTCTGTACTCTTCCCTTATCAAACCCATTATCAAGTACAATGCTCCCTTCTGCATGCACCTTGCCAAGCACATGAAGCTAGAGAAACCACAGAGTTTCCTGACCAGGAAAACCCAGGGTCTCAAACAGCTATCCTATACAGATAGGCTAAAAGCCCTGTCCCTCTGCTCAGTCTCGTACAGACTGCTTAGAGGTAACCTGTGACTGGGATTCAAGGTCATCTTAGACCCAGCCTTGATGGACTTGCTGCATATCCGTAAGTCAAATTCAGCTCATGCAACCCACACACAAGGCCTCAACCTGGTCTGTGACATTAATAGAACTTTTTGGCAGGATAGATTTGTGTCCCAAAGACTCTCCATCTGTGGAATAGACTCCCTCTCCATGACAAGCAGAGTACCTCACTAGCTCTCTTTAAGATGAACCTAGATGACTGGATGGGAAACAGAAAATACACCCTTGGGATCCCATCTGTGTCCCTGATGGACAGGAGAAACAAGGGCTGACTTTGTGGAACATGGGCAAAATTCTCAGCTAGGTTTATAAGGGCCTCCAGGCCAGTAGCTTAGTATTGTCTTATGAATCTATGAACCTATTTGGGAGGTCAAATTATCACAACTGCTAACAAATTTGGGAGGATCACATATATTGGAGTGATAGCTCTGTTGCTAAACAAAGATAAACCCCTGACTATACAGCAGGTGATCCAGCTTTGACTAGCAGCTTGGGTGCCAGCTGGTGCTGGTGCGAGGGAGGCAGTTTGCCTTACTTTAGGGGTGAATGGAAGGTGTGGAAGTACATGCTTGGGGTGCACTTTACTATGAATTAATCCTTGACAGAAATGGGGAATGAAAGAGGAGGGCTGTCTTTGGGGGGAGTAATGAGGTAGTGCATGGCTGTCTTGAGGGACTACATAATTGGTGGAAAGAAGTGACACAACATGACTGATGCTCTTTTAGTGACAAATCTTGGTAAATCCTGATACAGAATTGGAAACAGTTGCACATCTTGCTGCTGGCTGTGACACACTAATGGCAGAGGGCCTGTATACTGAAAGGCATAGTAATGTGGCAAGACTGTTGCATTAGGGATTTTGTAAACATTATAATATTGAAGTAACTGAGAAGCACTGAAAACATGAGCCACAAAGCTTTATAGAATACGATGAATTTATATCAAATGGGATCACCCATTACTAACAGTTTAAAAAATAGATGTGAGAAAACCAGATATAGTAGTCCCTGAAAAGAAGATAAAAGTAGCACTGATCATTTGCTATAGCCAGTGATTACAGTGTCTTACAGGGAGACACAAAGTCATAAAGCACCAGGATATGCAGGCAGAAACTAGGGCACCGTGGAAGAGGGATACCTAGACAGCTTCCACTATAGTGGGCACAATAGGTCATGTAAGGAAGAATTTACAGTCATATTTAGATATGTTACTGATACATGTAACTCTGTATGAATCGAAGAAGGAGTCAGTTCTAGGCACATTGTGGGTGCTCTGAAGAGTAATTTTGGTTTATATTAAGGCCTGAAACAATATTAAATTCATGAACTTTAATCATACTTTGACTTAGGAATGGGGGTCCATTCCCATTATGGTATTAGAAACCCAAAAGGCTAATAGAAATTAAATTGAGATGCATTTATTTGCATCCAGTGCATACTGGAGCTTTAGGCCTGTAGCTTAAAATACTAGGGATGTGGAAATACCAGTTTTGTTTTTTACAGCAATATGGGGGAGTAGATATGCCATGGAAAATGCTGAGCTCATTGTTTAGCTTCCCTACCTCCTGCTGGCAGTTAGGAAGAGGCCATGAGAGCAAATTGAAGGATAACAGCACGACTGTGACGAGGACCAATCAGATAAGACGTTTAGGGGACACCCAGATATGGTGGGACTTATTTGTTCTTTTTTTTTTTATTGTATGATATTTTAAATACATAGTATCTGACATTGCATGGTTAATGGGAACACTACTCTAGCTAGTTTAACAGCAGAGTTTCTATTGTTTGGAAAGCAAGGGTCACTGTCATTAGGGATTTGGTAAACAATCTTAATGTTCTATAGCATGACTTTCATTGTTAATATCTACAAATATGTCATTTGATCTCCAAGCAGCAGTGGTGTGATATATTTCCAATGAGATGCTGATGTGTGGCATTCTGTCATTGGTAAGACCTCATGGATAGGATCGTGTTTTAGGATAGCATGTAGGATAATAGTCCTTCTGAATTTTTGGCCTTTACCTTTCTTAATATTTTCTGAAAAGAAAATAAATAGATCCTTAGTGATGAAAAAAATGGAGCAGATATTAAAAGTATTTAATGATGAAGAAGATTTTGTTCTTTTTGATTTATATATCAATGGGAGTTCCTTCAAATTTATTCCTTAACACGCAATAAAATGTCATTTGTGTGTTCTCAACTGCCTTCCTTTTTTGCTGGCATTATTCTCAGAGTTTTATAGGTATATGGAAACCCAGTTTTAGGACAAGTAAGTGACTTTCATCATTTTGAAAAGCAATAGTTGGTTACTTGCAAAGGATATGGGGGATCATCTATTGCCATTGTAAATGAGATTGTTTTAGGCACAATAAGGATCCCAGATGATATTTCACAGCATTATAAAGAACAGTTTAGATAGCTGACCACTTTCGGACTGAAATGTATAACTTGGGTTTGGTTGTCTGTCTATCTCTAGTTCAGGTTTAAAAGGAGAGGGCATGTAAAGAGGTGCTCGTATTGGTTTTTATAATAAAGACTTGAAACAAGGGTTCTATAGTATCCAACAGATGGTCAAAATGTAAATTCAATTCAGAATTATAGCAGTGGAAATAAAATGAATAGTAGCAGTACTATAGGTTATCTCTAATGATAGTCTGGCTGTGGGTTGTGTAATAAGAAGTCTGTACATGTCAATGAATTCTATGAGGCATAAAACTATTAAATATTTGTTTGGTCCTACTATAACCCTAAACTAGATATAGAAGGTTCATAAAATGGATTCATAACACATAGCGGTACTACAACTTTTCAAGCACATACTTAATCATGCATATGAATGTATTAGAATTGGTTGAGCACAGAAGTGCAGGTGTCACCAGTGTCAACTCATGGTGCATGATTCTGTAGTCTGGTTAATGGATAGGGTGTCCTTTGTCTGTAATTGGTCTGTATGTCCTTCCATTGTTTACATGGGTTTTAGCTGCTGTTTCTGTTTTTACTCCCTACACATTAAATCAGTAAAGTGCATAAGTGTGTGTGTGTGTGTGTGTGTGTGTGTGTGTGTGTGTGTGTGTGTGTGTGTGTGTGTGTGTGTGTGTGTGTGTGTGCGTGTGTGGGTGTGTGGGTGTGTGTGTGTGTGTGTGTGTGCAAAACACATGCATGAGCATGTGTGCATTCTCTGATGCACTAGTATCACAATCAGGGTTGCTTTGTCTTATGCCTGTTATTTGTCATGAAAGGCTCCATCTCCCCATAACCCTAAATGGGATGAAGGTGATACTAACAATGAATGAATAATTGATTTCAGCAGAACTGAGTTCAGTATGTTAAGAATGAACTGTATTAAAAGAAACATGCATAGAAGAGTTGAGTTCCATGGGAAGAAGTTTCATAGAAACAGACTCACTGGAAAAGAGTAAAGTAGTAAAGACTGATTTAATCAAACATTATTTCAAGAATGTTACTTTGTTTCTGAATGTGAAAAAAAACGTACGGAAGGGAAATGAAGGAGTCAAAAGTTATGACTAAATGGCATTTCATGTTCGTTTCCTGACTCTTCATATTTTTGTGATTAAAAAATCATATACTAGACATATAATCCTTTGAAAATGAGACACCGAAAATATTCTCTACCTAGGTTTTCAAATGGAAGCAATCACTGTTGAAAGATACCATGTCTCTTCATTGATTTCAATCAGGATATTGACATTTTAAGTCACTTCCCGAGAGAAAGTCTCTCATCTTTGAATGAGTATTACTTTCTCCCACTTTCTGTTATTTTGCACTTTACTGGAGATTACTATAAAACTGTAGTACCTCAAAGAGTAATTACTTGGGTTTGCTATACAATTTACTTTTCTGTGTCAGACACCATTTGCAGTAAATTATGAAAGCTTTTCCCCTCTCACATCATTTAGATGGCTATTTTAAGAAACAGGACAAAATGACTACCGATCCACAGCAGTAACTAAGACTTTTACTAGGTTCTGAAGGAATAATGTCCAGAGGTTAAATGAGTCATAAGAAGGTTACTAAAATCTACAAAAAGAAACTAATACAAAAGAGGAAGCAGTTTAAAACTATGACTTTCACTAGGTCCTGAAGGAGTAATGTCCAAAGCTTAAATGAGATGTAAGAAGGTTATTAAAATCTACAAAAAGAAATTAATACAAATGAGGAAACAGTTTAATGACCTTACCTGCTATTGGTGGTAGATAATGCTGGCACCTATTTTTCTTTAGGAAAGAATTGCTGACTGCCATGAAGCTGATAAGTTACAAGACCCAAGGGTAAAATGGATCGGCTATTTCTGAACTACATTTCAAATATATTTTCTTCATTATGTTTACCTGCATCATCAGCTACTACAAGCTCCTCTCCTTCATCACTACATCTATGTGAGCTGTCTTTCCATCCACCAGGCTTCACCAAATCCATGTGCAGGGAGAGTGTGGAAGTAGAGAATGGTGTCACAGCACTAAATTGTTGCTGGAGTATGTGCCCTAAACCCAACACTTTGAAGTAGACTTGTGATCTGCACTGGGGCTGCCTTTGGGAGGTGTATGTGTACTTCTGCTCATGTGCAACCTCTCAGTCAACAGGTGTACTTATTGCAGCTCAGAGCTCACCAGGCTCTTGGTGATGTTTGCTATTGCAGCAAGCCTGGGTAGCTCCATTTTACCAGGACAGGTCAGTTGGTGCTGACATCTCACTTCCATCCCAAAGCCCTAATCATCCAGTGCTTGAATTACTAGTTGAACACAGGCCACCTGGAAATACATTAGAGCTTTAGCCATTTGTGCCAGAGGTGTTCTAGTGAGTTTTAGACAGAGCTAACCATTCTTGTTATATCTTCCAGGGCTGACCCTGAAAACAGTCCAGCTGGATCAATGCTTTAAAGTGGTTAACAAAGATTAACTATAAATAAAATGAAATAAAATAAAATAAAACTGCAAGGTAGATTACAGAGCAATCACTTGGTACAAAATGGACTCTATTAAACATTATTGTCTGTGTTTTATCACAGACCTAGATTTTTAATGCATTCTATCACTGATCCACTCAAAGCTGTCCTAAGATTCTTTTGATTGTTCATCAAACATTTTTCCAATTAGTATTCCTCACATTTTTCATGAAAATGCAATATTGCTTAAGTTCGGATGTTTCCTTTCTACAGTGAACAAAACCCTTCATCTTCTGAGTTTGATATATATGTACATGGGGGAATTGAATATGGACAAATCATCCTTTGGGTGACATCTGTTTAGTCAAAAAAAAAAAATTCTGACTTCACTTACGGTTGAAGGGTGTGCAAGACTGCATAATTCTCAGAGTAGATTATGTTTTTAGTAATGTAGTTTGCAGTAATGGAGTTAGGGTCAACCCCCTGTCCATCATACTCCTGTCATGTACAAAAACTCTAACTTTAGTCTTGCCATGGCCTGTAACCACAGTCCTGCACAATATGTTATAAAACCATTCTTTCCTTAAAGGTACCACTTCACAAAACACCAGACATACTTCCCACATATAACATACACACACACACACACACACACACACACACACACACACACACACACACACACACACACACACACACACACACTCTTTCTCTGTCTCTCAGACACACACACACATGCTCACACATGCATATTATACACAATACAAAATATATCCCATTTCCTAGACTTGCCTCCAACTCTAACTCACAGACAATCACACATATACTCTTATCATTAATGCCAAAACTTTCAATGCATCCAAGTGTTTGGCATTTTAACAACACCACTTATGTTCATGCAAGCAAACTTTACACACCACTTGGAAATGCTAAAGTTTCAAACATCAACATTTCTAGCATTTGACAGCATACACTATCAAAATAAAAATGTACACACCAGATGACATTGCAGACATTCCTTGTTTCAACAAAGTAAACTCTGCATAAATACAGATATTGACATACACATTATAACATAATGCATATAGCATATACAACAGACACATACGCCATCATTCATAGTGAAAGTTTGAAGTATGCAGCATGGTCCTGACCAGTGAGGTCAAATTCCACTGACATCTGTGAATCTCTATGTTTCTTAGATGTGCAACAGTGACCTAAGGAGTACACATGTCCTGCTGTTCATCATCAGTGAGCAGGCGATCCTGGCAATGCAGATGGGGTGTGTATGCATGCATGTCATGCTGCACTGTGGCACTAACAGTGACCTAAGGAGTACACATGTCCTGCTGTTCATCATCAGTGAGCATGCGATCCTGGCAATGCAGATGGGGTGTGTATGCATGCATGTCATGCTGCACTGTGGCACTAACAGTGACCTAAGGAGTACACATGTCCTGCTGTTCATCATCAGTGAGCATGCGATCCTGGCAATGCAGATGGGGTGTGTATGCATGCATGTCATGCTGCACTGTGGCACCAACAGTGTCCTAAGGAGTACACATGTCCTGCTGTTCATCATCAGTGAGCATGCGATCCTGGCAATGCAGATGGGGTGTGTATGCATGCATGTCATGCTGCACTGTGGCACTAACAGTGACCTAAGGAGTACACATGTCCTGCTGTTCATCATCAGTGGGCATGCGATCCTGGCAATGCAGATGGGGTGTGTATGCATGCATGTCATACTGCACTGTGGCACTAACAGTGAGCTAAGGAGTACACATGTCCTGCTGTTCATCATCAGTGAGCATGCGATCCTGGCAATGCAGATGGGGTGTGTATGCATGCATGTCATGCTGCACTGTGGCACTAACAGTGACCTAAGGAGTACACATGTCTTGCTGTTCATCATCAGTTGGCATGCAATCCTGGCATTGTAGATGGGGTGTGTATGCATGCATGTCATGCTGCACTGTGGTGCTACAGAATTCTAGTAGATATTCAAAGTCCCGTGTATATCATCATCATGCTGGCATTTCCTATCGCTATAGATTCATGATGATTGCTGTTTAGTATAGTGCTCAATGGAGAATTCCTTTTAGGGATATTAAGAACAGCAATATTAGGCTATTTCTCCATCAAAAGCAGTTCAGGAAGTGGGGCTTGGAACTCTGTGCAAATCTATTCCATAAGGTGGATGTCTGGTACAACTTGGCAGATGACTGTCAAGTGTAACTGCCATCCCTAGTACCAGTGAGTAGTACAGACAATTGTATAATGACCTACTCTGCTGCCACCCTACAGACCTCTGAGCAGAGTAGATGCAGGAATGCTCCAAATGGAGAGGTATCGGTCAGTCAGAGCAGACAGTCCACCTGAGGCAGTTGTGAACTCTGCCATCATCCACTCTGACTCAGGACCTTCATCTACTGGGTCTCAGGATGGTTCTTTTAGACTTGCCAGCATGTGTATACCCCATGTCTCTTAGCCTTGTGTGTGCACATCAACCGTATTTGCCTGTACTCTTACAAGTGTGTGTGTGTGTGTGTGTGTGGGGGGGGGTATCCCAGCTGCCTACACTCCCCCTACATTCTTCATCCTTCATGCCTTTTACCCTTTCCTTTTCTCTTCACTATCCATGAAAATAAAATGGTAGTCTTTCATCCCAAGGAAAATATATGCTCTACTTTCCCATAATTCTGTTTCACCATAAGATCAGTGGTGGCTGTTGATTTCAAAACAAAGGGGGATCTAAGAGGCAAATGAAGAGGTTTAGGCTAATTGGAATGGTGTGGAGTTCTGTAAAATAACTGTCAACTGGGATCAAACGACAGATGGCTGCAGTCACTTTTATCCACAGACAACCTCAGTATACACTCATTATATCCACATTATAAACTATATGCACCTCAGATGTCTGACTGCAATCAATAAGGCCAACCTTATGTGAAATATAACACTAGACAAAGGATTTCATGCTCCTCCCATTACACACTAGTCCCTTTTGCACATCCCCAGTTCTCCACCCTAGTTTTTTATCCATCATGACTCCACACAATCCAGATAAACTACTTCTTTCATGCTTTCTCACACTTTTTCTTATTTGTTACCTTTTTTCCATTCTTTTAGTACACTGTAACATGCCAAGTCTCTGCTATAATGAGTATGGAGAAAATAACTGAAGCTATGGGCCTGGGCCTGCTAAGCACCACAGAAACCATAAAGTTCCAGATTTTTTTGAGGTGCCATCTTAAAAGAGGTTTTTTTAACACCATTTTAATTCAATGAAAACCTGAATGAAAACCATGAGTAAGGAAAGAAATTCAGTTGTATTTGTTCTTTCAAGGAAAAATAAACTATGCCTAAAGCTTAATGTTCATAGCTATCAAAACAGTAGTTCCTAATAAGCTGAAATGACAAATGTTTGTAAAATTATATAAATCCTATATGGAAGAACTGTCTACCCCTCCAAAATAAAATAGTTACTTTCTATGCACCCTTCTCATGTTAGACTAGGATGAAAGTAAAAACACAACTGGCCCTGGCAAGCAGTATAAACCTGAGGGTTGGGGGGGGGGGGGAAATCAGAGCCCCAGGATAAAGCACACAGAGACAGGGATTACATGAAACTCCATGAAGCAGGAACCACAGATATAAACTCAACTACAAAACCAAGCCTCACTCTGTACTGTCAGCTGGTTTCACACACTTCCTGCCCACACCAGAACAGTTACTCATTGTGTATAATGTTGATGATCGTGACAGAAAGTTAAAAAAATAATGTCCAACTTGTTTCTTTTAGATATACTGTAATCACCCCACACACTCGCATGCACACAGTCATGTTCATCTCAGACTACACCCCCCATATCCATCAGTTATAGCAACTTTTATTCACAGTGCACAATTCATATTTCTGACTGTGTTAAAAAAAAGACACAGAAACAAATTATTTCAGCTGGCTTCACATAAATGCACACTAGCTCCACATAGCCAGAATAATGACTCCTTAAAATGATCAAATGACATCAGGGTCAGTCATTTGTACTCACCAAAACTCCCAGTCCCCAGTAACTAAAGCCAAATGTATTGACTGTATATACCTCAGCATGTTAGATATGAGATTGTAATACAATAAGAAATAATAATTGGTCACAACAATTTACTTTTACCACCTATGAATGCACACGCATGCAAACACACACACACACACACACACACACACACACACACACACACACACACACACACACACACACACACATACTTATGCATGTAGATATGACCATCAATTAAAGCCCCTTGCATGACTATGATTGTACACCTCAGAAGTATGATTGCAATTAGATGAATGAATAAACACATAAATTAATTGCCACACAGAACTGTGTCTTCTCAGCTTATTGCTGTCAGAATACATACTGCAGTCCACTGCTTGTAATTTGTCCTCTTTCACAAACCTCCCAACTTCTTAGCTCAAGAATAAAGCAGAAATCTAAAAAAATGATGTGTCAAAATACCAAATCGGGGATATATATTGCCCATACAAAGTTAGAAACTTAGAAAAACTTTGCATTAGTATGCTTCTTATTCTTACCTGTCTGAAACTTAATGCCTGTCATTAGTTATGTGACTACATTCCTGACCGATTACCCAGAAAACACAAACGTTGCAAGGAGCAGACCAAAGTGTAAGGTTAAATCAAATACATTCTTTGAATTCAGGAACAGTTCAGAGCATTTATACACACACACACACACACACACACACACACACACACACACACACACACACACACACACACACACAAACACACACACACACACACACACACACACACACACACACACACACACACACACACACACACTTACTGTATGTGATACATATGTGGCGCATGTACACCTAGTTAAAATTGAATGAATAAATACATTAACAAAACACCGGCATCTGTGCGCACTTCAGCTGTGATCCATTAATTTTTTTCACTTTCATTTTCAGGCTGCCTCAGACTGAGCTAGTCACTTGACGCAGCCTGAGCCAGTAAATATGTCTCCATGCTGCTTCATACTGAAGCCCAAGGAACCACTTTTTACTGATGATTCTACCTTCTGCAGAAAGCAAGAACTGAAATAAGGTGCAATCACCTTATTCTTAGTGTAGAGAAGGAATAATGCTGAAAAACAGAGTATGATGATTTTGTTTTCTTTTTTTTTTTTTCTTTAAATAGACATCATACGGTTGTGGAACTCTATGCATGTGTGAAGATTCGATATTGGTAACAGTAGAGTTAACAGTAATAAAATAAATAAAAATGAATTTTTTTGTTTTGTTTTTGTTGGGTGGGGGGCTAAAGCCCAGCAGTTAGTACCACAAGCCATTCTTGCATAGCATTATCCTGCTGTGTGTTTTTCTGCTTGCTTTCTCTCTTTTTCTGCTTTTTCTGGTCTCCTGTCTACTTCCTTTACAGATCAGGTAAGTAGTACAGCTTACTGGGCACCTGTTAACTGGCCTTTCATGTCTGCTATGTTTTTTTTTCTTTGAAGCACATGGCAAAACCTGCCGCTGCCAGTGGTTGCTCATCTTTTCAGCTTTAACTCTTATGTGTGTTTTCATGCATTCCATACAATAAGGCACAATATCACTCATCTGTCCTTCTTCTGCTTTCAGCTAAGTATATATTCTTCAGTAGCAAAGTTTCCATTGTATTTCTTTTACCTCCTTAAAGCACAGTTTTGCACCTACTTATCAAATATGTTTCATCTTAGATATCCATGTCTATTTTGCACTGTGGTATATTATTTGTATGTGGTAGATGCAGTACACCAACCCGAAATACATTGGTTTTAATCCCAGCCATGTTTAAAGCATTTAAACTAAATTTCTGTTAAAATGTATAACTTTTCTAAACATCAGCAAAAATGCTACATATCAATAAATAGTTACATATGTAAATTCTCCTTCTGCATAAGAAAATTCATCTGCCTTGATTAAATAAGGTTGAACAGAAAATAACTAAATTTATATTGTCATTATTTTAAACTGACAATAAATTGGGGAAATTCAGCAAATAAACAGCACATCTACTACAAAGTACAATAATATAACAGTAAGAGAAGAACTCAGGCAACACAGAAAAGTCAGATTATGTATCTGAAAATAAGGATGTACCCAGAGATTCTGAAACATTGCATCTATGACTATGGTCAACCCAACTCTGTTTACTATGTGTGTGTGTGTGTGTGTGTGTGTGTGTGTGTGTGTGTGTGTGTGTGTGTGTGTGTGTGTGTGTTGAGCCCAAAGCTTTTCTAAGAATGTATGCAGCCAGGAAAGTGTAAGGGATAAGGAGTGCCTCCTTATGGCTTCAGTAGTGACCTGCAGGAAGATCATTCTAGACCAAGTTCCAGTCACATTGAAGTACGAGCAGCTGTAATACTCATAAAGCAAGCATGAGCGTCAAGGATTAACTCCATAACTTATTTAGGCAGACTAAGATGTCCAAGAGATAGTAAAGATGTCTTAGACAAATGTACATAATGCATAAAAAACATACTCAGACATACATTGCCATCACAGGTGTTATGCAAAGGAAGCAACTTTTATAATGAAACATGTCTACCCAACCAATAATGATGATCTTACACATATGCTCTGTCTAATGCTGCAGTTATAATAATGAGATAGAAGAAATATTTCTTATGATGACATAACTCTTGGGTGGGTGGGTGGGTATTAAGCCAACAGGGTATCTCCACAATGCAGAAGCAGAGGCTTAACACCCTGACCCACTTGTTCATTTATGCAAGAAGATTCATACACGGTTATACTAATAATAAAATTGAATAGGCATACTGTTACTTTTGAGCTATGGCAGTGATGACAAAAGAAGCACTGATGTATGAGATGAATACATTTTTGGAATGAATTTCTTCTACTGTTAATATTAAAAGCAAGACATTACGAAGCAGGTTTATTCACCATGGTACTCTCATAGGTGCTCCAATCTCTTCCTATGCAGCTGTATATTCCATTCAGTATCTTCAGGAAGGTATAGACATAAAAAGAACATTGGGTTGAATCCATAAAGAAGTACATGAAATGTAGTAATCATGATCATGTTGGCATAGTGTGAAGAGCCACGAAACAAAGGAAAACAGCAGAATATGCTAATGACAGCATAAACAGCCAAAGTGAGTCTATTTCTAAATCTCATAGCCCATATTACCAACTCTGAAAATCCCTGAATACTAAATTTTAAGCCATAGATATACACACTTCAACACCAATGACTAACTCCTTCCAAAACTTAAAAAGTATGTATCTACCCTATTTAGAGAAATTGGACAATATAAAACCTAATACCCCCCAACTATATAGGATCACACTACAGTGGGGATAAGGGTATATACCTTTTACTTACGTTACAGTACTATACACACTGCCACTACTATCAAGAGCTAATGTCTGCCATATTACCTATATTACTTTAGATACTTCCCATAAAAATGTAAAGAGACATGCCCACATTTAGAAACTCTACAACACTACTTTCTACACCAGTATCGGTATTCTAACGGTTGGCACTTTAAGCTGCAGTAATGTTTTTGTTTTATCACAAGCAAGTCACAGGTGAAAGGAAACACATATCATGTCTATGGCTTTCAGTATAATGAGACTCAGTCAAATGAGTTTTCATTATTTTGAGGATTGCAGTCTCAGTCAAATGAAATTCAGTATTTTGAGTTTTCAGTCATTTGATGTAGACCCATACACACACTCACACACACACACACACACACACACACACACACACACACACACACACACACACACACACACACACACACACACACACATATTTATATATATATATATATATATATATATATATATATATATATATATATATATATATATATATCAGACATCCTAGATATATGCAAATAAAGATACAAAAAATGCATGTTTGCTTCTTTCATTCCTTGAAAATCATCTTGTGACACTGTGGTTCTGTCATCCTCATATGCACCAATGTCAAGGATTCTGTTGAAACCCTCTTTTTTTCTCTGATAGTGGAGAGGAGCTCCTCAGTTTCAGTTAGTAGTGGTCTGGTAGCAAGACCATCACCCATAGCCACCTCTTCCAGGGAAATAAATGTGGCCATATGGCAGGCACATGTTATCATGTCAGTTGCCCATTGTCTTATCTGGGAGTAGGATCTCCCATCTCTTCCAAGTGCATTAAGGTCATTGACCACCTGCTGGCATATACTGTCTTGGATATAAAAACAGAAAAGCTCCATGGCAATGAAAGACCTGGATAATTGCCTCATTTTCTGCATCACTACATCATGGCATACAAGGTGCACATGTCTTCTTGGGTGCATATCCCTTTATGAGAAGAAACAGACAACAAATACATATAATTATATATAATGAACAGACAGGATGGCTGTGAGCTAAGTTCTGTGTGACTGTATGCAACCAGCATGCACACAAATAATTTCTACATGTTAAGCACTCACTTGTGACTGTACAGAAGTCAGCTCCCTTCCAATCCTCTCATACAATGAAAAAAAAAGTATATTTAAAATGCAATTATCAGTTTAGATCTTATAACACTTCTGTAATGGATATAATGCAGGATTAAACTTTGGAATACTTTGCTGGATTAACAATAACAATTATAAATGCAGCATTAGAAAAGTAACAACACAATGTTACAACTGCTGTGGAGTTCAGTCTGGTAAAAATTCAAAAACAGAACACTTTTTTTCTTTCCCTTGCTAACACTGATAAAAATGCCATACCTTACCACACACGTACAATATACTCATCTTCAATAAGTGTGAAAACATGACATGCAAAATAAAATAATAATAATAATTTGGTTATGTGGCATTTTGTATCATTGTTTGTGTCTTTCGGCTTTTCCCGGTTAGGGGTCGCCACAGCGGAACTCCGGTCCGCTAATGATTGGCAGTTGATTTTTACGTACCGGCTTGCCAGGCCTGATGCACAACCTTCAATGAAGGTACGCCCATTCACGAATGTCTCCACACAGAAGATGCTCTAGCTGAGAATCGAACTGGACAGCGTCTTACTGTGAGGCGACAATGCTACCACAGCACCACCACCGTGCATTGCCACCTCACAGTAAGACGCTGTCCAGTTCGATTCTCCGCTAGAGCGTCTTCTGCGTGGAGACATGCATGAATGGGCGTACCTTCATTGAAGGCCGTGCATCAGGCCTGGCAAGCCGGTACATAAAAATCAACTGCCAATCATTAGCGGACCAGAGTTCTGCTGTGGAGACCCCTAACCCGGAAAAGCCGAAAGACACAAACAATGAAGCAAAATGCCACATAACCAAAAGAAATGCAGATATGACTATGACAACAAGAAGGTTAGAAAGGAAATCTAAAATTATGCAAATCTTTTCAGTGGTAAATGCACTTCACCTTTTAATGTTAAACTAAAAGCACTACTTAAGAAATAGCAACATACCTTGATAATACAATACTGTAGGAAATAGATAAAGCTTCCAAAGTCATATTTTACCAGCAGTATCAAGTTTGTGTTTCAGACCTCTTTCCCCAGTACAATGCAAAAGCATTAGCTACATGATTGCCTTTATATATAGTACAGAGTCATCCCCATGAACACTGTGATTATATAAATGAGGAGTCACACCATCAGCATTCCAGAATACCAAACACTGCACTAAATGTAAAGAATGTAAACATGGTGTAAGGACCTACATGATTACATGCATACACCCTAGCAATGCTATGAGCAACATTGAGAAGAGTTCCCTGTTAGTTGCTTTCAGGTTTCTTTGATTATCTTGACTGCAGGAGCAATCAACTTTCACATTCTCCCCTATTCGATATACACCTAAGGGTATGTCAAGGAAAATGAGTTAAAAAATGTCTCTAAGTACATTGACTGACTTAAAAGAATTACAGTGTTAACATTCAAAATGCTGGTTTAAATGACCACATTTACTGTCCCTTAGTAGGAAAAGATTTTCATATTAAAGAGAGTACTATAAGCATTGTTAAAGACAACATATCTCAAGAAAGCAGATATACAGTTGTTATTTTAAAAGCATAGATAGGGAAAGGATGCAACAGACAGAATGAAAGGGATACACCTGCAGTTAATGTATTCTTTGTTTAATATCTTGTGAGTAGATGCCTATGCTAATTGTTGGCAATATCCTAACTATCCAGGCAATCACAGTCAAATGTAAAAGGGCAACTTTCATAATTTGTTTGTGCTGCACTTTCAATGTGACTTGATACAATAACATATTATCATTACGTCCAATTTTCTTTATCACCTTGCTAATATATGTCTTTGCCTGCGGCAACTTGGGGAAATAGTATAACATGATTGCTTTCAATACCCTTGCTTGAGGGTTCAAATCTATACACCTTCCTGCTGCAATGTAACATATTTGGTCAAACATGTAAATGGAAAAGTATTTTATCTACAATAATTTATATTTTTTCTTGTATCATTTGCATGCCACTTGCCAGCTTGAAAATAACTTTTGCAGTGTAAGTAAAAGAGTAAAACATTTAGTTTAGGCTGCTATAGCTAGTGCAAACTATCCAAGTGGCATTGAGTGGCCATACGTCAGTCCGGATAGTACTCAAGGAAGAAAATAACCTTACAATTAACTTTGTCTGTGGCACAAGGTGGGAGTGTAACAAGCTTATAGATAAAGCGTATCCAATGCAAAGTTCAAATCCACTAAGATACTGCTTTTGAAGAGGATTGTCTGAATATATATTTAATTGCATTTTGTGATACCACTGTGTTGTTTTAAAAATCAACTGTTGTTACTATTGCTCACAACATGAGATCATTATTCTGTCCACTTTAACATAATTTTTCAGTAACTAAAATTCTGAGAATGTGCTCCACAGAGTACATGTCTGATATTGCAAGGTGATATGAGAATGAAGAATTGTTCACTTGGTTGCATTTCTTGCTCCAGTCATTGTTATATATATTATTCTTCTGTTGTCTTTTCCATTTGCTCTCAACTTGGCAGTGGTCAGACAGGGTTCACTACATAAGAGAATGGAGAAAAATATAGTATAGGCTGTCTTAGATAGCAGAAACATGTCTACCATTGTTGTGCAGCTTCCACTCCAGCAACAGGGAAAATACTAACTTAAGTAAATGCATCTTCTAACATATGCGAAATTCTATGGTACAATGTGTAACTGAGCTGAATCGGGGGGAAAAGGCACACAAAGCATTGTTTTCCTCTTGTTTACAGAACATGTTGATGTCATTTCATTGTGTTTACAGTGTAGCTAGGAGGTTCAATGCCCAACATGGAAGACTTGTGTGTGTGAGACTGCATGTATCATGGGTTCCTATTAGATGACTGAAGATGCATTCTTTCAAATGCATCTTGGTCGAACTTGAAAAGACGAATAGGCAAAATGACGAAGCGGCATATAAGCAAATTCTTTCCCTGGGAAAGAAATTGCTTGGCAGAGTCCGTTACTTTGCTATTTTTGTCACTGTAGTGCAATCTCAGAGTTGGTATATTTAAGTAGGGGTGGGGGGGGTGAAGCCTCCCATTTTATGTTATGTTTTACGTGTTTTTTTTTTTTTTTTTTTGGAACAGTGTTTCTTAAAATCACTGGTTTAAGTGTTCAAGTTTGTAAGATTTCACTTACACGGAGTCGATAAATCATCATTCGCTTTTCTAAGGATTCAGTGATTTAATATAGACCCTGTATCACTTGTTCTGTATTCACTTCTCCCAAGAATAACACATTTAACTGTTTTCACAGCTACCTTATCCCTATTTTTACAGTAACATCCTCTCTAAAACACACTCATGAGGTCTTCCTGACAAAAGTGCAATCTCTCCCCAATAGTCAGACCTCTGTTGTGGAACTTGCAACTATTAAATTGCTCTCCAAACTGTGAAAATTATACAGGTAGGAGATTCAATACTCACTGTATAAAACGTGTGTATCTGTGTGCATAATGCTTATTTCTGTCTCCATTTCCCTAAGAGGATGCATTTAAAAAGTATACACAGCTTTACATAGCAACTTTTACAGAAGCATCCTCCATGAAACCCACAGATGAGGTCATCCTGACAAAAGTACAATTTCACCCCAGTAGTCAGACTGTTCTTGTGGTGCTTGCAAATATTAAATTGTTCTCTGAACTGTGCAAATTAGACAGGTAGGGGGTTCAATACCTATCATGGAAAACTGGTGTACATGTTTAAATTTAATAAAGCCATGCTAACTTCTCACATAACTTCACAATCTACTCATTCTGAATGGGAGTGTTAGGCCTAATATAGATACACTGTGTGTACATCTTAGCTGTATAGCATTTATACATTTATGAAAATGTCTGCCATTTATATATAGATATTGACATATAGATATAGATGCATGCACACACACACACACACACACACACACACACACACACACACACACACACACACACACACACACATATCTGTACTTCATAAATGGATGCTCTTTTGAGTACATTTTATTGAGGATTTTGCACTGCTGTTTATTTAAGCATAGTTGACTGGATTGTACATGTCAATGTACTTTCTATTAGTTTGGCCAGTTTTCACCACTGAAGTGCAAATGTGGAAGGGTGTGCAGCAGGGCTTGTCCACCTTGTAAAAACAATTTTTTTTTGTCTGTTCTTTGTTTGTTTTATGTTTTACTAGTTATGTTTTTTGATACTAATATCTAGATCTCTCTCACGCACACATGACATGTCTCTCACTGTATGTATGTATATATATATATATATATATATATATATATATATATATATATATATATATATACATAAAGATATATAAGTCACTTGTAGGTTTCTGAGGGGCCAGAAATCCCAAGGATAACAAGCAAAAGTGAAAACATTCAGATGAGGATCCCCCTTAGGAAGTAAAGAGATCTAAACATTTAGTTAAAATCCATATAGAGTTGGTGGCGTATTTCTGCTGACTTCATCAGATCTGTCCTTAATTATAAGGACATATCAGAATAAAAAAAGTAAAAAAATCTAATAAAGAAATATAAAAACAAATCTCCCACATCATAGATCATTTTTGCCTTTTTACTGGAACTGTGACTTTGCTTTTATAGGAAGAATGGATGGGTGTATGTAAGCAGGTAATGCTAATGATCAAAAATGAATTTGCAGCAAATGCCAGTCAGTGGAGCATACCTCTCAACCTCTTAGAGCAAGAAATCTGGTCAAAGCCACAAACAATGGGGAGTCAAAAGGCCAAAAAATAGGGATATTTTTTAAATATTGCTCTTACAAACTTGGAAAGTTGATACAATAACAGATGTTTCATTATTATGAATTTTCTGGAGGATATGAAGTCTGAAACACAACTGTCTTCCATTATAATTTGACTTCACTCCTCAATGATTTGCCAGTGATTTGCCAGAAAACTGTAATTTTATGAGAAATATACCAAATATATGAGGCAAAAATCTGGACATTCTGAGAAAATCTGGGCAGTTGAGAGATACGCAGGGAGGACAAGTCTTAAAAAACTTGAACACATTTAAGACAAACACAAACTAATTATCTATTTCTCCAAAAGCATTTTGTAAATAAGCAACTTTTTCCTTTCAAATTTAGGCTTATTAGGATACAAGTAGGGTCCTTTCACATACGTTCTCAGTCTGCCTACTGGTGATTGGCTGCAAACTGCAGCTGATAAGCCTCTTGAAACTGTCAATCCAGTTTACATTAAAAGATGCTCCTCAGGAAAGTGTCAGTTGAAATTAGTCTGGTTCAGTGTCCTTAGGCTAAAGACACTGCAGATGGAGCAGAATGAGTTGAGCACTGGTTTTTTTCATGCTCTCAGTTTGGTTTGCCAGTATAATTCTTTTTTCTCTAGTATGTCATTTTTGTTCTTTTGAATGGTACCCATGTTGAGGTTCTCCAGACTGTGAAAAATGAAGGTTTCGTGGTCTGGGTGTGCCATCATCTGTTTTGTGTGAAGATTTTTTTAAGGTCTTTGCTGGGAAATGTTGAGCAATCTATCTTTTGAGTTTGCTGATGGTCTTTCCAATATAAAAGTTGTTACACTTCTTGTAGCTGGCCCTGTAGACAAGGATTCTATGTTGCAGTGTCCACCTTGTAAAAACAAATATTTTTTTTTGTCTGTTTCTTTGTTTGTTTTATGTTTTACGAGTTATGTTTTTCGATACTAATATCTAGATCTCTGTCATACACACACACATGACATGTCTCTCACTTTCTCACTTTATGTATCTATTATTATATATATATATATATATATATATATATATATATATATATATATATATATATATATATATATTATATATAAATAGATAAAGATATATAAGTCACTTGTTTAGGTTTCTGAGGGGCCAGAAATCCCATGGATAGCAAGTAAAAGTGAAAAAATTCAGATGAGGATCACCCTGAAGAAGTAAAGAGATCTAAACATTTAGTTAAAATCCATATAGAGTTGGCGGTGTATTTCTGCTGACTTCATCAGATCTGTCCTTAATTATAAAGACATATCAGAATAAAAAAATAAAAAAATCTAATAAAGAAATATAAAAACAAATCTCCCACATCATAGATCATTTTAGCCTTTCTACTGGAACTGTGACTCTGCTTTTATAGGAAGAATGGATGGGTGTATGTGAGCAGGTAATGCTAATGATCAAAAATGAATTGGCAGCAAGTTCCAGTCAGTGGAGCATACCTCTTAACCTCTTAGAGCAAAAATCTGGTCAAAGCCACAAACAATGGGGAGACAAAAGGCTGAAAAATAGGGATACTTTTTAAATATTGCTCTTACAAACTTAGAAAGATGATACAATAACAGATTGTTCATTATTATGAATTTTCTAGAGGACATGAAGTCTGAAACTCAACTGTCTTCCATTATAATTTGACTTCAGTCCTCAATGATTTGCCAGTGATTTGCCAGAAAACTGTAATTTTATGAGAAATATACCAAAAATATGAGGCAAAAATCTGGACATTCTGAGAAAATCTGGGCAGTTGAGAGATATGCAGGGAGGACAAGTCTTAAAAAACTTGAACACATTTAAGACAAACACAAACTAATTATCTATTTCTCCAAAAGCATTTTGTAAATAAGCAACTTTTTCCTTTCAAATTTAGGCTTATTAGGATACAAGTAGGGTCCTTTCACATACTAGTGATTGGCTGCAAACTTCAGCTGATAAGCCTCTTGAAACTGTCAATCCAATTTACATTAAAAGATGCTCCTCAGGAAAGTGTCAATTGAAATTAGTCTGGTTCAGTGTCCTTAGGCTAAGGACACTGCAGATGGAGCAGAATGAGTTGAGTGCTGGTCTTTTACATGCTCTCAGTTTGGTCTGTCAGTATAATTCTTTTTTCTCTAGTATGTCATTTTTGTTCCTTTGAATGGTACCCATGTTGAGGTTCTCCAGACTGTGGAAAATTAAGCCTTCATGGTCTGGGTGGGCCATCAGCTGTTTTGTGGGAAGATTTTTTAAGGTCTTTGCTGGGAAATGTTGAGCAATCTATCTTTTGAGTTTGCTGATGGTCTTTCCAATATAAAAGTTGTTACACGTCTTGCAGCTGGCCCTGTAGACAAGGATTCTATGTTGCAGTGTCTATTTGACCTGTTGTGCTATTCTTTGCCTATGCTGGTGCATTTGAAGTTATTTGCATTGCTTATTAGAGGACAATAAATGCACATGGAGGGTCCACAGCTAAAGATACCTTTTCCCCTGCCATCTTTCTCAGTCTGCTTGCTCTCCATAAAATCCCTGATCATCTTTGCTTTGTTGAGGGTAAGGTTAGAAGTAAGTTGTTTACTCGCCTATAATATAATATAATATAATATAATATAATATAATATAATATAATATAATATAATATAAAACAATATAATATAATATAATATAATATAATATATATGTACATAAACGTATCTCAACCTAAATGTTAGAAAATTCTACAAAATAAAAACGAGAGGTAGAAAAGAAATAAAGAAAGAAAGCACAAACCATAATGAAATGCAAACACACCAAATACCGGGCACATAATATCACTGCTCTCAAAAACTAAGAGCATCAACAAATAAAACCAAGGAAACTGATCTTTTTTTTTTTTTTTTTGCAGTGGAGAAGCTTTCCTGTACCCCCAGTAGAAGACAAACCTCCAGTATCCCACAGACCTATATTTATCAACCCTATTAATGCAGAAGGAGTAGAATGGAAAAATCTCCTTTCAGTAAAAGAACATTTCTGGTGCTCGATCAGACACGGTATCAGCAGTAAATTCCCACTACAGAAAGCGCTTCAGTAAAACATAGCTGAAACACATATTTCTCCTAAAACATGAAAACTGTAAATAAACCCATAAGTCACATTAGTCAAACCAAAACACATTTGACTAAATGTCCTGTCAGCACTATTATTTGCTCATATTTCCCATTCCTAAAAAATGGTCAGTATTGTTCCTTGCCAATAAATTGGATAACACACACACACACACACACACACACACACACACACACACACACACACACACACACACACACACACACACACACACACAAACACACACATGCCTTCTGAATATAAATGTGTAACTGTGTGTGTGTGTGTGCGTGTGTGCGCATGTGTGCGTGTGTGTGTGTTATGCAATTTATTGGCAAGGAACAATATTGACCATTTTTTAGGAATCGGAAATATGTGCACATGCATGTGTGTGCACTTGTATGTGAGTGTGTATGGAGGGAGCATGTGCGTGCATGTGTGAACGTGGGCACATATTATATTTTTCCTGCATAATATTTTGATAAATAAAGTTATATTATCAAGACCAGTCAATGTGAGTGTTATTTTCAGAGCAGGTGAAATGTTCATTACTTTCTCTCTTGTAGAATGCTTGTGCTTGAAAGAACAGGGATCTTCATAAAAGGATGTGCTCAGTTTCCTTTAATGGGTTTTGCCATTTCTAATTCTGAGGATTCTACATTTGTATTTATGTGAACTGTAAATGTGTGAATTGTGTTTCAAGCCTTTATGTTATGCATCACTGTCTGAATAGTGTCTTATTTTACACAAGTACACATTGTTACAAAGTCATGAGTAAGTAAAGACTAGAAACAAGCTCTGGAGGTTATGAAATATTTCTTTCCATGTGGATAACACAGAATTTTAGCTTTCTGTTTCCTGCCAGAGAAATTATGTCATGAACAAATCAAAGCCGTATGAAATTTATTCCAGAATAAATTATCTGATTGGGATGAAAATATAGAATTCCTTCTTTTTAGTCCCTGCAGTAGGGATTTTCAGTGTAATGGTGTATTCATGTATAATTCAGCAAACTGTAGCTATGGCACTGTATTTAAAATCTTTTGTTTGGTATTACTCACATTCGTTTTGAATTCTCAATCACAGAAGTCATAGAAAGTAGCATCATTATTCATGGAACACTGAGCAGTACCAGCATGAGTCTTTAAAATATTCCATCTAATAGCTCAGTGGCATACATTGTGCATTACTAAGATGTAATTACTACTGACATAGAATTTGAGCACAATGATTGCATAAAATATTCAGATGCAAGTTAAAGAGGGTCTCAGTTTGTTAAAGCAGAAGGGAAACTTTTAAGCTATTATTATTTTGAACCATACATTACTAAGCAGTAGTCAATCTTAGCTATGGATATTCTGAGGAAGGGACATTTGATATGAGACATACAGAGCTCAGTATGGCAATTCATTAATTTTCCCATTCAAACTAATTGTTGGAGTCACAAAATTAGTAGTGTTTTTATGCGTGAATCTCATCTGCAAGCCTTAATGCTAGCGACATGCCTTGCATTCATTTTACCTTTTTAGTAGGCATGTAAATAATTTTCCCAATATTTATAATTTCATTTCATTTCCTACTGTTGCTCAGGTATCCATGACAGCAATTTTTGAATAACCCAAGTTAACACTTACTTCTTTTGATCTGGCTGACTTACATTGTCAAAACATTTAGACTGTGCCATTTAAGAGACACAGGTTATCCTTTCTACATCATACATTTTCTATATTAGACCTTTCATATAGTAGCTGACTTTATTTGTCAACTATGCTAGCATAACCTACTAATCAGTCATTAAATTGCAGGGTCATGTATTAAGATGACATTAATGTTAGTCACAGATAAATGCATTGCAGAAACAAACTGACACATAGGCTTCAGATTAAAAAAATTCAAAGTAGGTGCCTTAATGAAACATTATTTTTTAAAGTCTGCTGTTATCTATCTATCTGTCTATCTATTTATTTATTTCTTTTCTTCATTTATTCCTTACCTGTTTAGCGTGTGAACTTGCCTGAATATCCTTTTGTCCCTGTCTCTTTCCACATTAAAACATGCTACACTGACATGGAATATGACGACCTTTATTGAAGAACATTCTTGAACATAGAATTCATTAATCAGTCATAAAATCAAATTTCATGGCATGAACATAGCTTCCTCATAACAATTTAATAGTGACAGTATCTCCCACACACCGCTGTCCCACCACATAATAAGCAGTGTTACCCAACCACTCGCTTACTCAGAATTACCGGAAGCAGTGTCCCACTGCTCACTTCCATTCACAACCAACCACCTTGGGTAATTCAACACATAACATCAGAGGGGGAAAAGAAGAGAGACATGCCAATCACCCAACAACTCTTACATAAAACCACATTAACTCCTCCTTCCACTGATCTCACTTCCTCTCTAGCACCCCTTCCATTAACCCTTCCTTGCCTGATTCCTTATCATTATCCATCCTCCATTCACCATTAAATGTTACTACTCTCTCTCTCTCTCTCACTGCCTCTTCACTTTACCACTAAATCTTCCCACCCCCTACTCCCATAAAATTCAAAGTGCCTCTGGAAAAATTAGTTTGATCAAACTACATTTCCAATATGACCTGACACAGCAGGCAAAAACAACATAAAACAGAAATAACAATCCAGTATAACAGGTCATTCAGATAATTAAAACTGTTTTTTTTTTGTTATGAATTTTGTTTAGTACTATAAAGTATTTCATCTGTTGGATATCAATAGACTTTTGGAATTTAAATCAATAAAAAGGAATGTGGTTTATTACTTTCAGCATGGGTACAAGATAACATCTTCAGGTAATTCCAACAACTTTTTTTTCATGTAACTACTAGTGACATGTGACCTATTTGTTGACAGGTAAGCCAAGTGGAAATAGCTGTCACTTTCCATGAGTAACTAAGAAGTTCTCTCTAGTTAAATAACTTCCACAAAGTCAGATAGTAGGCAAATAAGGATGGAAGAAGTTAAAGTCTGGATCATGGTCAAAAAAGGTACTCATTTTCAGTGCAAAGCTATAGTTTTTACTACTAACTGCCAGACAAACTAGTCAAATCATATAGCATGGGAATAGAACCTACAACCATCTGATTTTGCACAACCAAAGGCCAGTGTTCTACTTGTTGAGCCACTAACATATATTTGAGAAATGTTTTGTAAATAAGTAAACCACACATGGGCCCACTGAAATGCAAAATAATCTTTTTTAACAACCACCAAATATTGGTGCAACTATAGGTTTATTTGATGAAATTCACCAAGCGTTAATTATCTGAAGCTCACGATACCAAGGAAGAGAATGCTGATCAATGTTTTCCATAGGAAATCAGTGCGCATATAATTTCTAAGCATACTCTGGCAGATGGTGTGGCCATGGATTTGGTATATATAAGTTCAGGATGTATGAGAGGATTAACTGCTTGAAAAACACTTGCAGTTTAATTTTTCACCTGCTGTACTTTGAGCATTGGTTTTTGGTGTTTTGTTTGTCCTGGTCCACTTCAATAAACACACAACACCAAATGACATTTGATGACATTTATTAAACTTCCATAAACATGATTGTTAACTAACAATTATAAATTTCAACCAAAACATGACACAGGTGATAATAACATCCATGCAAGAAAACATAAAATAACCATGAGGGCAGCATAACCACTCACCCTTGATAAGCAGCGTCCCCCACACCCTCACTTATTATAGCACTAACAAGACAGCTCATCTTCAATTTATTTAATTACACCACCATCCAAATAAGCAGCTCTGCTTGCTTATTAACTTATCCAACAGAGCAACCTCTCACTTTCCTTTCCAACTTATTGAATTGCATATCCAACACCAAGGGGGAACAGAAAAGGGCAAGCTTGCCCCTCTTCTCCACCTTCCCAAATGGAAATAACCACAATCCCACTAATAAAAAGGGGAAGGGCAGGAGGGTAGCAAGTTCAAGCCAAAATGTGACCCTACCTCAATTACACTTGACAAAACCCTCTAAGCCCCTCCCAACCCTTACCTCATTTCCTCCTAAACATCCCTCCATCCCATTTAACCCTATCCTCTCCTTATTCTTAATTCCTCTTAATCTATGTAACTAGCCCTACTTGAAGATGTCCCGGGACAAAATGGTCTGTTCCAAACCTCATTTGTCCTGGTCCACTTCAATAAACACACAACACCGAATGATATTTGCCAACCTTTATTAAACTTCTATAAACATGATTGTTAACCAATAATTATAAATTTCAACAAAAACATGACACAGGTGATAATAACATCCATGCAAGTAAACATAAAATAACCATAAGGGCTGCATAACCACTCACCCTTGATAAGCAGCGTCCCCCACCCCCTCACTTATCTTTGCACTAACAAGGCAGCATTCCTGCTCACCTTCAGTTTATTGAATTACACCACCATCCAAATAAGCAGCTTTGCTTGCTTATTAACTTATCCAACAGAGTAACTGCTCACTTTCCTTCCCAACTTATTGAATTGCACATACAACACCAGGGGGGAATAGAAGAGGGCAAGCCTACCCCTCTTTCCACCCACCAGCCTGACCAGGCTGTTCCCCTTCTCTCTGACCAAACTTCCAGCAATCTAACCATGAGTAAGGCACTAAGCCAAACATCATTCAGTGTAGCCATCCTCCCATCCAAGCTGGATCAAAGTCATTACCTCCTAACCCTATACATAACTAACGAAAAACAACCAATTACCTAACAGCTGAAAACAAACCACTGACCCCTCTCCTATGCTAAGGTAGCAAACCATAACCTCATAACCTATCATTACTACTGTGCATGATCTAACAAGTCCTTACCACCCGACCAATGAATGCCTCACAATGAGTCCAAGATTATTACCATCCACTGGACCACCCATACTAAGCCCACTGCCACTGAAACCATGCCGAGGCAAATGCATACCACCATGCCACATTGCAACTCTATTTTACCACCCAATGAAAATATTTTTTTTTTTTTGTGTGTGCAGTGAATGTAATACCCCTCTTAAATCTCTTTTTAAATTCCATTTAGTAAAATGTTGCCATCACATCAACTACCTATTATAAACAATAACACACTTAAACCACCATCATGGCTGGTAGCAGTATGTCCCCAAATACACCACCAACAATAAACCAAGAGAGGCAAAACTAACTAAACACAATATGCCAACAAACTAGAGAATGCCTGATGCCACCAGGTCACACAAGGTCCATGACATGCTATTACCATCCAGAATGTAGTGAATAAACCCAACCCAGTCTCTCCTGAGAATGCCATAACTCAAAGCTATATCCTCCTATAAAAAAAACCCATTTAGCTCACAAGCCTAACTCACACCATGCAACCTACTAATCCCCTACCCCTAATGTCTGTAACACTATCTGACCCATTCCAAAGAAGACCACCGCTCCCCATAAAACAGTGTAAAATTCAACCCTAATGCTCCCCGTACAAGATCAAACCAAAACAAGACATTACCTTGTGACTGCAGGGAAGAAAAAACTCAACAAACCAACAACTCCATATTCAGCTGCACTGCTGGCAACTTGAGACATCCTTCCATATCGCTCCATCAGCCAAAACCCTCCTCAGCTTCTTCTCTTGCCTGTCGAGTCCACATTTCTTCAGTCCCTCAAGTAATACCATCTCTGCATGACCCCATCTGCACTCAGGGTAATCTCTAAAAGAAAAGACTGTGAGTACTCCACACATGCATAATCCAATTTCTTAATGACCATTATGCATCACCAAGGGCATATTTCCTTCATCCACTGCATAAAATGCAAACACTACCAGATGCAAAAACACCTCTGAAAATTAAGCAGTCCTAACAAAGACATCCATAAATTAAAACATTGCATTAAAAAGTCTTATTCTATAAATAAATTTATCACTCTTCTACCAACGAAGGAGTTCTCAACAAAATTAGTAATTAGACAAAGAAAATTAAAACCATCCACACTCCTGCTATACAGCTGATTACAAAAAAACAGAGATACAAATTCTAACAGGCCACCTATGTGCCCTTTGGATAAGGATGACATTCACCCATGTCCATCTTAACTAAGAGCAACATGCACTGCACTCTGGATTATGGAATCTCACTTATCTGACCATACATGGCTAGGTTATAAAAAAAAAAAAAAAAAAAAAAAAAAAAAAACTTTGAACTATTAGCCTAGAAACCACCCCAAGTACAGAATAAAGTAAGCTTGTTATCATGCTGTTTACCACATCTCAACCCAGCCTCCCCCACAGCATCCCTATCTTTCAAATACAATTACGCAATAACCATAACTGAAACATTGATAGATAACTGACTTAAGGGCCCTATAACCATTAACCTAGTAACTTACTATGCCTAGGATAGCTACGCATCCACCCTACCTGCAAGAACCCCAGACCCCTCATAAAATTCCCCAACCCTGCTTAGCCCAGCCCCAAGATACACCGTCTTCACTTGACGACACATTACTCAAACTGCACCAAATACAACATACCTAAAAAAATCACGAGTAAAATAAGATTCCCTGTGACCTCATTGTGCACCACTCCAACAACAGGAACATCCAGCCTATCAGAATCAGTTACATCAAACAGCTTCCAGCAGGCCACCAACTGTTACTTACTTCACGCTCCCCCACTTGAACACCTTTGTGCACCATTCTATATCAGTGAAGACAGCCACCGGTATCTGCACTTCCACCTCTGACCCACTTCTTTCAGGTCACCAACTGATGTCCACTCTGCTCTTGCCCACCTGCAAAGAAAACAAATTAAGCACCTTGCTGTCATGAAAATTGCAACGTTTCTAGGTTTCAATCTTACCGCTCTATTAAGGAGCTACTAGTCAGATGCTCAGCACCAAAATAAAAAAAAAATATCAATCTCGCCACTCTATTAAGGAGCTACTAGTCAGATGCTAATCACCAAAATAAAAAAAAAAAAATTATTCACATCTCCATGCACGTTTGGTCAGACAAGCTGCAACACAAATGCCCTTCAAATCCCCTGCATTCTACAAATAGGGTTAGGCACAATACAAATTAAAGATGGGAAACAAACCCCCTACCCTGTGTGTACAACACAAAGCAAACACTACGCCCACTCCTTACTGCATGGATTAACTAGCTGTCCAATCTGGGAACTCTATTCAGATATTTTGGTCTTTCATAATAACTTAAATGTCTACATCCATGGATAGCCTTGGTGTATTTCCATTGTACTCTTTCCAGTTTAATCATGCTTGTTTTCTTGTACGGTTTCCATATTGTTAGTCCATAGTCAAGTTAGGGTCTAATGTAAATTACAAACAATGACATCATTATTTTTGATTTCCTAGACTTTATACATTTTTTTATTCAAGCTATAGTTCTATAACTATCATTAACTAATTGGTTGATATGATTAGAAAAACTCATAGCAAAATCTACCCATAAACCCAGGCCCTCAAATGAGTCTACAGTTTCAATTAGTTCTTGATGCATTTATCAGCATATTATTCTCCAGTGCCCAAAATGGTCAATTTAGTCAAATTTTTTTGAAGATATGCCTTATCTGTAACAGATGTAATCAGTTTACCCAATTTCAGGTCGTCTGTATAGACTGTAGAACACCTCAGATGAAAAAGTTAGGTCTGAAAGATACAATCTAAACAAGTAACGGCCTAGGACAGAGCCCTGTGGGACACCTTGACTATAACTAAGGATTTCACCTGTCCAGTTGCTGTATGATACTTGCAATGTCCTATTTGTAAGCCATGCAGCTATCCATCTTATCAAGAGTACATCAATACCTAGTTGTACTAATTTATTGATCAGTGTTACGTGTATGACCCTGTAAAATGCTGAAGTTAACTCTATATAAATTACATCACAGCACAATTTTTCATTCATTACTGTTATTATATTGTTATAGACCCTCATGTTACAGCTGGTACTAGATCTGCTTTCAACATATGCATGCTGATATATGGTTTCAAGTCCGGACATTCTATGAAAATCTGTAGAGTTAGAAGTTATACTGAGAAGTCACCCCCCCCCTCGCTTTGCGACAGCACCATCCTGCCTCTGCTAGACAGTAAACCCCATGAACACTTGCCAAAAACATGTCAAACTCCACACAAACCCACAAGCCCCAGAATGAAAATCCCCACGCGAATACAACTCGAATACAATACTCAGCACATCCAACAAAGGTGTCATAGCACAGCTGCCAATGACAAATGCCAAATCCGCTCTCCCCAATTTCAGGCTTACTGAACCACTCATAAGATTCAGGTGATAAGGAGTGCACCAGCTTCCTGGTACTGCAGAACAGACTACCTGCTTAACAATTCCACACATTCTGGTATGTGACGTTGGTCACAGTTTGCAATCAAATATTGCTCTTACAAACTTAGACAATCGATAGAATAACAGGCTTTGCATCAGCATGAATCTACTGAAGGGCATGAAATCTGAAACGCAATTGTCCGTCATCATTTTCTAACTTCAATCTTTAATGATTTGCCACTAATTTATCAGAAAACCACAATTTTATGAAGTATGGACCAAAAATATGAGGCACCAATCTGGACATTCTGTAAAAATCTGTACAGTTGAGAAGTACAGTAAAATTAGTTTATCACTATTCATTTAGTTAGCTCACTGGAGGTCTGACTGAGACAATACACCCATCTTCCTCTGATGCCATGGAGAACAGCTCCCTCTTTTTCTACTCCGTCACTTGTTTAGTATTTACAATATCTGCCAATTTATAAATATAATATATATTTTTTTTATTTCTCCAAGTCTTTTAACCCACTCAATGCTTTCCTAACAAGTATGGCTCCGAAAACAAAGTTGTCCCCAAACAACAAAATCCTATAAGCTATGAAAGAAGCAAAAGCTGCCCATGTCGACACTGCTCAGAGATTCAAGGTGTCACTATCTGTATTACAATTCCACAACAAAGTCCGCTCACTTGCAGAACAAGAGCAAAACACCATCAATATGTTTTGCAATCTGACTGTAAAATCGTACCAGCCAATCAATCCACTAATGTACTGCCAACTGAAACAACACCATGTGCACAAACCCAAAAGCAAATCCCCATGAGGAAAACTCCACAAACACCACAGTCACCATGTAAGCATGCAGCACCCCAACATTTCCCCTCGCATGCACTGCCGAATATCCATGGCAGAAAATGATCACCTGCTTGCTCCACATAACAACCCATTAGGACTATGGAACCTGTACCAACAACACTCCACAAACAACTCCTGGAGCAAAAGGTAGGGAAACATCCACCACCCACAAAGCACAACTCCGTTCCAACAACTATTCCAATCCCTACCAGGCATGCACCGACCACAGTGTTACCTCAGTCAGGAGCCCAAAGCCTGAGAAAATATATTTGCAGATCCTTTCTTCAACCTGACCACTGAAACCTCCATACAGTCAACACCAGCAATGCCACCCTGAAACCTGGATCCCCAAACCAAGTATACCGGACAACAGACCCCAAACCCCTACAGACTTGGGAACCACAAGCCCATCAGGATGATTCTGAAAGTATAACGTCCAAAACTCAAATGCCTGTCACTGCTCTCTGCAGTCAGTCTTCAAGGACCACAAAAAGAAAAAAAAAAAAAAAACTAAAAAACTTTACAAAAATAGGGCAAAACCTGAATCTAAATCTGGACAATCTGAAAACCTCTGCAAGCAATCGACATGTTGAACACGATTTTCAACCATCCCCCCCACCTCCGTAACAACCAGCACCATTCCACTAACTTACCAGAAAGCTGCAGTCCTATGAAAACCAAACCAAAAATATGATGCAAGAACCCAGACATTCCATGAAACTCTGTAGAGTTGAGATGTGCAATACTCTAGACATGGGTTTAGTCCTACACGATTATACTCTTGCTTGTTATGCACATGATTTTTTTTTTATAAGTTGTATTTTAAATCTCACATGCTGCAAAACATTATTAGCAGCTTAAAATGAAAGGAAGCTGCCAGCTCGAACCACTACCACCAATGATCCCTATTACATGACTGCATTCTGAAGTCCAAGAACCATGGAACATGCCACACCCAAACCCAACATAACACACACCATGCTTTAAAATCAAACTAAACGATATCCCACTTAATTGCAGCCAGAGGCGTATAAGCAGAACCCCCTGAGGAAAAAACTGGCATGTCTGACTCCAACGAAATCAGCTACTTTAAAAGTAGATAACCAAGAACTAGCTCAATAATAAATTAAATAATTTTGTAACATAATCAGGTGCAACCAAAAGCAGCTGAACTACAAAGAACCACCACGAGAAAGGGGAAATAATCTTATAACATATTCAACTGCAACCAAAAGCAGCTGAGCCACAAAGAACACCAGCAGGAAGGAAAAAAACTCATCCAACTCCTGACTAAAAGTAATCCAATGTCTAGTTGTACCACAGTACCTACAGGTCGGCATGGACATGCTCCTTGCAATAGCAAGTTCACGCCAAAATGTGACTCCTACCTTAATTACGCTTAACAAAACCCTCTAAGCCCCTCCCTACCCTTACCTCATTTCCTCCTAAACATTCCTCCATCCCATTTAACCCTATCCTCCCCTTATTCTTAATTCCTGCTAATCTATGTATTTAGCCTCACTTGAAGATATCCCAGGACTAAATGGTCTGTTCCAAACCTCATTTCCTCACTGTTTGGATGTTTGAAGCTCCAGAGTATAACTCTGAATATCATGTCATGCAGGGCATAGTCAATTATTTGTCATTTTTGAATCATCTGAGGTTCTTTCTATCAAGGCAGTTGTCACATGTGTGTGTGTGTGTGTGTGTGTGTGTGTGTGTGTGTGTGTGTGTGT
>NC_056746.1:1225876169-1225914383 GCF_019279795.1 Protopterus annectens | reverse complement strand
ACATCAGCCATGGAACATGTATCATCGTTTGGGATATAGTAACATAGGTAAAAATGTGTGTGTATGTGTGTGTGTGTGTGTGTGTGTGTGTGTGTGTGTGTGTGTGTGTGTGAGAGAGAGTTTGTGTGTGTGTCTGTGTGTGTGTGTGTGTGTGTGTGTGTGTGTGTGTGTGTGTGTGTGTGTGTGAGTGTATGTGTGTAAGCAAGTAGATAATTGAAGGTACACATGGAAAGCACATGTTAGCAACAAGATAAGAGAGGGAAACATGTCAATATAAGTGCATGTAGTGCTGAGAGTGAGGTGTGCAGTGCCTAATTAAAATGGCATATGTAACACTCGTATGCATAAAGAGACATACCTGAGTATGCAGGTTTGGAAGACAAGAATGAAACATGTAATGTAACAGCCAATGCTAGAGGAATAAGGTAACATGCTGATGATCATGATAAATACTTATATGTTAACTATCAAGTGATGCAAACATGTAAGCAGGGAGATTGTCTCATAGAGCATTGCAGTCATCAATATCTGAACTAACATATAATAATGGCAAATGAGTACAACATAATGCACCTTAAAGGCAGTAACTTGTGGTATTGGGCATTTGAGAAACTACTTACAGATGGATTAGACGAAGGCCAGTGCAGCAGTCATCATTGCCACAGGGTCAAAATTACACAACAGGACAAACATTGGATTAACTGTTACCATTTCCCTAGTGGATCCTAGGACACCCATACTGATAGTTCACCTCACAGTCCTGGCTGCCATTGCCATATTCAGAAACAGATAGTCCACACTGATGTACTGAGGTGCTAGATGTGATGACACTAGCAGTGTAGGATATAGTGTAAGTTGGGCAGTAGTGTGATGTGTCTGTCTGGACGTGCCCTGTGGGTTCAGAGTAGATCAACAAACAGCAGATGTGTGTGCACTTTGCAGCACAGGCAATGATGTACGTGGGTCATGTGTGGGCCTTGTTAGATGAGGTCTGCCTCTGCCCACTGGAGGTAATCAACTCAGTACAGTCAGAGCAAGTAGCACCAATTTCACACTATGGCACTGCTCTGGCACTACTGTAACAAGGCCATGATCTCTCCATATCTGTGCCCCTGACCTTCCCATAATACACACAGCTGACATACTACACAATGAGTGGCATGGGCAAGTGTGCACAGGTCAGAGCCATGACATCATTGCAAGTTCTTGCATGTGCAACATTAAGCAGACACACTCTTACAAGCATCCATATACATCAGCTATACACCCACCTGTACTTCAAAGGACAATGAGCGTAGCACCATAATAATAAACAAAACAATAAAATAAAATCTTTAATAGACAATCCAGCTGATTCCTCAGATACAGGACAAGCACTTTCGATGTAATGCCTTCTTCAGATCCTAAAAGTAAGTTCTGAGTTTCCCTATTTTAAAATACAATCCTCCAATCACCATATAAAACTCTAGTAAGAAATACAAATGCAAAATCCAATTAGTTGCAGAAGATCACAGTAATCTTCCTAACTAGCGAATGCTAAGCTGAGAAAACGGCAAGCCTCTTTTCTAGCCAGTTAGAGGCCTTATCTATTACCTCATGTTTATTCTCCATTCATTAGGGATAGATGTCTTCATGGGGCTTTGACTTTCCAATAAGATTCAATAGATTGTAACATGCCTCTTTTCTAACCTATCAAGAGGCAGCACTACCTCTTCTTACTTAGTCTTTCAGAAAAGGTTTCAACGGAACTAGACCATTTAACCCTGATGGGCAGTCAGCTCTCAAATTCATAATCCATTTGGCTTCCTCCCCTTCAGTTTTGTTGACTAAATCCCCTTCTCTTATGGTCTGTTTAATCATTGAAATAACCATGAATTTGAAGGAATGTTCGACATTATCTCGAATATGAGTGTACAGAGCATTAGTCTCCACTCTGTTCCTTTTGTCAGATTGATGTTTAAGTATTCATTCCTTAAGCATTCTGTTTGTCATCCCGACATAGTAAGCCAAACAGAATGTGCATGTAGCAATGTAAACAACATTTTTGCTAGTACAATTAGCACAACCAAAGAATTTATAATTCTTTCCATTTTTTGGATGTATAAAATGATTGTTGGAATTTATCACATCACAAGCATTACAGGAATCACATCTACGCATACCTATATAGAGGCCTTACGTCTTGATCCATTGTTCTCTATATTCAACCCATTTTTATTACATAGCAGCCTCATCAAGTTCCTTTTATTCTTAAAAGCAAAACGAGGTGCTTTGCCCACTATTTCTCTTAGTCTACGATCCGATGTCAAAATAGGCCAATGTTTCTTGATCGCAACACATACTGCTGTATTGTCAGTGCTGTACGTAATATTGTCAGTGCTGTACGTAATATTGAGCCTCAGCATTTGCTCTTCATCCTCTCTGTTTGCATTCTAAGGAACAATCAATTTCCTATTTACGTCTTGGGGAGGCTGTGCAGAATAATAAGGTCTGCCTTTCTTGACTCAAAGGTCCATTGCTCATTCCTGGGTCATTCCCATCTTGTCTAGTCTATAACCATGTTCCTTGAATTCATGTACTAATTTAATAATTCTTCCATAATGCAATTCTCATCTTGTGTACATAATCTAGATATGTGGGTGACCTGATTGTAACTATATTCTGAAATGTATGCCTTGGGTGCATACTGGAGCATATGGTATATGCCTTGGGTGCGTACTGGAGCATATGATATATGCCTTGGGTGCGTACTGGAGCATATGATATATGCCTTGGGTGCATACTGGAGCATATGATATATGCCTTGGGTGCGTACTGGAGCATATGATATATGCCTTGGGTGCATACTGGAGCATATGATATATGCCTTGGGTGCATACTGGAGCATATGATATATGCCTTGGGTGCGTACTGGAGCATATGATATATGCCTTGGGTGCATACTGGAGCATATGATATATGCCTTGGGTGCGTACTGGAGCATATGATATATGCCTTGGGTGCATACTGGAGCATATGATATATGCCTTGGGTGCGTACTGGAGCATATGATATATGCCTTGGGTGCGTACTGGAGCATATGGCTGCGCCACATGGATTTTGTAAACAACATGGTGTAAACTCCTTCTTTGTGATCCAATAGCACCTTAACATCCAAGAAATCTATTTGGTCTCTTGACACCTTGACATCGAACTTTAGGAAGGAAGTGGTTCCTTTTAGAAATTTCGCAAATTGTCTTAATACTTTTTCTTCACCTTCTCACAGGACGAAGATGTAATCCATTCAGTTGGATTGTCTATTAAAGATTTTATTTTATTGTTTTGTTTACTATGGTGATGCGCTCATTGTCCTTTGAAGTTTTTGCAATCTTTCTTTGAGTGTTCTTCAGTGGGGTTTACCTGTTTTTTATACAGCCACCTGTAGTCCAACAGACAGCATCAGTCCATCATGGGTAAGAATCACCTTCAGTACTAGACAACATGGACATAGTCATGGTCATCATCCTGCCTACCATCTGATGTCCCCACATCATCAAAATGGCCAGCCACATTATCCTCTTTATCAGAAGTTACACCATGACACACATGACTTTCCCCTTCTGGACTTGACAATGAAACCAATGCAGTTGCTGTGTGCCATTGGCTTTACTATTGTAGTGAGGTACATCACATTCCATCTCAAGATCAGCTGACAGTCTATTGGAAAAGGCAGGTTGTGATTGTGCTCCAAATACAGAGATATGACACGTGTCATTCGACACTTGTCATTAACAGAATCAAAATGAGGCAGAATATGACTAACATAATTGCACAAACACCTAACTACAATGAAAACTCACATGGTGATATGGACTTAATGGGCCAGGTGGCTGTGGGTGGTACAGGAGTCCTGTTGAGCAGACATATGCCATGCTAGTCATATATCAGACAAATATGACAGACAGTATAAAAAAATAATGAATACATATCTTAAATGCCCTCTTCTGACTATACTGCCTGTGGTGAGGATTTAAATGCCACTGTCATATTAAAATATGGATATACACAATGGCATCATGTAGCATTCTAAATGGTGTCTAACACACAGTTAATAAGACATATGCATACCAGATGCCCAATGATGCAGTGCAGATTGCAGATGTCCTATGAAGGTCACAGACATACTTAACAAATTGTAGTATAGCAACAATATAGACTGCCTTACCAAGTCTGTCCTCCCCAGTTGGGAACCTGTAGGTTAAAGTAGAAATAACAGGTGAGTATGCAACTCAGGCATAACAGCAGGCAGAGGTTATTGATCAAAAGACTAAGGATGCACTTAGGTTACAAATGGTGCTAGTGCCCAGATGAGGTGTCTGTGAAAGGAAACACATAGACAATAATATCAAAGGTCACAGTTGTACTAAACAGTGGTGCAGTATAGCAACCATATGAACAGCCTGGTCTGTCTGCACTTGTTGGCAAATGCACCATCTGGAGCAAGGACATGACAGTAGGTTAAAATGAAGCACAAACAACAGGAGAATATACACCTCAGCCATAACACGAGGCAGAAACACACAAGCGCCACTAATTATAATAACAGAGTATGGGAACATGTACATGATATAGTTCTTCTGCTAGTAATAATGAAAAAAAGGTAAAATATTCGAATGAATGGACTTGAACGACAACTGGATTATGCATCAGTGTTTTTGAATGACAGTGTTTTTGAATGTCAGACATACCTGAACATCCTGGAACACCTACCTCAGTACCTCAATACCTCACATGGATATAAGCAATTCTGGTTGGTGTCATGGTGGAAGGCCAGGAACATCATTATGTAATTTTTTTCATCAATCTCCAAGACTTTCTAGAAAATGTTGACTGACAGGAGGGTGTGGCAATCTTGGGCACCCAAATGAACCAATGAGAAGACCTTCTAAATACTAGTCATTTTATTAGACATGAATGAAGGATATAAGCATGCACAAAGAATTTCACACAGATTGACATATGGAACTGAATTGAGACTGAAGCTCTGAGGACATACAGGAATCTTCAGGAGCGGTATCCAGGTACAGCAGTGATATGATGACTTTCAACATAGGGAATGGGGTGACCTACACAACAGGATCGAGCAGGATAAACTCCAGCCCCCAGATGCGTACAGTAGCTGCCAAGGTTCATGCTGTAACACCTACTACTTAATGTTCTCATTTACTGACAATATGTGGTTAGATAGATAAAGTAGGGTTCATAACTATTCCATATATAATAAGTGTATGAATATGGCTAGCAAACTCTTAATGGAATTAAAGTGTTATATTTAAACATTGAAGGATGTCTAACTGCACATACTGAGGTAATCTGCACACTAGCTAGGCCAAATAAGCAGGTCTGCAGGATATTTAAGTAGCATTGGGTATGGCAAAGAAATACAGTTATTCATTTCCCAATGAACCTGCTAGTCATTCAGAGAAGCTGCTCTGTCATTAGAAGTACTATGATGTGCATGACCTTAACTGGCTGGACAATGTATATGCAAACTGATTATCTGTAGGTTCAAATCCCAATAATTCTATTATATAGGCAAAATGTATGGACAAAGTATTTTGATTTTCATTACTTGGTGTGATTATTTTGTAAGGTTGTATAAATATCAGTGAGTAATCCATACAGTTATTTCAATTTTGGAGTGCATTAATGCCTATAGAGCATAGTCTGCAGATGACTACACATTTTGTCATTATCCACAATTCATAAGCTCATAGGTAATTACTAAGCTACCTGTCCTTAAGGGCCATTTAAGACTAGCCAATTTCCCTTTTTGTGCTCATATTGGTTAGAGACTGGGCTTACCCATCCCATGGACAATGATTATATAGTACCCCTAAAAGTGCTATCAAAGTCTAAAAATGCTGTATCAATGGATCCTGACAAAATCTCTGAATGCATCTTAAATAGCCAGAAGCATGATTTAGCAACACCCCTAAAAACACTGTTCAATCTCAGTCCCCATATAGATTTTGTACCAAGCAAATGGAGAACAGCTACTAGGAGGACCATCTACAGACCCTGGCATTTACAGACCCATAAGTCTGACCAGCCCCATATGCAAAGCCATGGAAAGACTTATCATGGAACTCATCAAACAATCAGTCACAACATAGGGAACCTGCAGACACTGGACCCATCTCAGTTCGGATTAGTCAAGTGCAAGTTATGCTTACTCAACCTTGTTATTATTTTATTTTATTTTTGTTAAAAGGTCACCAAAGCAATGGATGAAGACAAAACAGTACTCATCACAAACCTTGACCTGGCCAAAGCTTTTAACATACCGCCATAGCAGAAAAGCTAAATAAACTAGGAATAAACTGTATGTCACCTGCTCAGTTGCCAACTAGCTCACAGATAGCATGCAGATTATCAAAATAGGGGAAGCTGCTTCCATAAAGAGTCCAGTCACCAGTGGAGTCCACCAGAGTTCTGTGTTGGGACCTCTCAAGTTTGGCAACTACTTTTCTGAAGTAGGAAACAATACAAAAGGGCCCAGGCTGACTACGTTTGCAGACAACTGCAGGCTAGGAGCGGTTATTGAGTCCCCAAATAACAGCCATTCTGTAGGAAGATTTGTCCCAAATAAGTAGCCGGCACCACAATCATGGACTGAAAATAAATACCAACAAATGCATTATTGTATCCTTTGGGAAGTCATCTACCCCAGGGAACTACTGCATTGATAATACCTCCCTAAGAGGTGACCCAGTTGTTTGGCATTTGAGAACTTATGTGACAGTGCCCTAACTTTTGAACATGTGCCCACTATTGTAAGAAAGTCCTTCTGTACTGCACAGCTTATGCACAAAGTGATTGTTTCTAGATCTAGGGATGTCATTGTCCCTCTTTGTGCAATCCTCACTAGGTCAGACATTGAATATAATGCTCTCTTTGGCTTGTATCTGTCCAGATGCATGCAACAAATGGAACAATTAGAGAGCTACTTTATTAAAAGGATACAAGGCCTAAACAACATGTCCTACACAGACTGACTCAATGTCCTGTCACTGTACTTGGTACCCTACAGGCTCCTCTAAGAGGTGACCTGTGTCTGGCATACAAAGCATCTTCCATCCCATTAATGATGGTACATCAGCAAGCCAAATGGCATGAGAAATGATTGTTCTAGAAATCTGAACCTTTTTTGCAACATCAGCAGGATGATTTGGAGGGACAGGTATATCTCGCAGAGGATACCACTACTATGGAACAAGACTCCCCATCTACATACAACAAATTTCATCCCTGTCCATTTTCAAGCACATCTTAGATCTAATGGATGTGAAATAGAAAATTATACCAAGGACTGCCCCCTGTACTACTAATGGACAGTGGCAGCTCTTAAGTGCTTTATATCATGCCAAGCAGCAAAAAGGAGGCTAGCACCGAACAAATACTCACTAGTTACAAGAGCACCAGAGGAGAAAGGCAACACAGTCCTTGCTGGAAAATGGATTTTATTGCCACAAAACGACTGGAACACAAAAGTAAATCCAAGACAGTCCCAAAGAACAAACGCTATGTCTCCACACCTGCGTTTTCGTTTAAGACACTTCTTCAGATGCAATACAGTACATCCACTCCATCCTTGCTTTTAAATACAATCAATTAATATAATTAACCAATTAATTAGACACACTTGAAATTCATCATTTAATTACAGCTTACTATTTCTTGCATAATTAAAAACTTTTAAAAACTCCTACATCAGGCTTGCCACCCCTTCGTTTTTTTTCCGGACTATCAGGAAATCAAACTGATTCTCCGGTAGTCCGGAAAACACTGTACAAACTCCGGTATTCTGTTTCAAAAAGGAAACAGACTATCGGAGTTTGTAAATCGGCTGATTTACTATGCTTTTCTTACAGAAAAGCATAGCAAATCAGCCAAAAGCAGGCGGTGGGAGCAAAAAAAGAGGGCGTTCCCGTTGATCGGCTGATTTACTATGCTTTTCTTTCAGAAAAGCATAGCAAATCAGCCAAACGCAGGCGGCGGGAACGAAAAAAGAGGGCGTTCCCGTTGAGTGATGCCGTCGTGACATCACAAAATGGGCGGTATGTTGGCGGGAGAGGGGGTGGGGCGGGCGGGGTTACTGGTGACGCGAGGGGCGTGGCGTGGCTCCGGTTTTAGCCGTGAACGAAGGTGGCAACCCTATCCTACATTTCAAACTAACCAAACACATTTCTATTAAACCTTACTATAAATACATAAAAAAGCACCATTCATTTTAAATAATACCTATTGCAATAAAAATCATTCATACATAACTAAATTAAAAAAAATGAATATCTGCCTACATCTTATCTAATATGTTAATCCACATACTCCCTCTAGTGGTAAAATAAGGATGTTACACAGAACACTAACTTTACCCTATTAAAAATTGGAATTATGATTTCCTACATTATTTAATAAAAAATATAGATCTTAATCAATAAATTAATATTGTCAAACAGTATTAGGGTTAAATACCCTAAATTCAAAAAGAAGAGGGTAAAAGAACACAGAGCACTTTAATAAACTGGCCCTTTAGTATTGAGAATTAGCATAACACTCAAAGCTTAGCTGCCCTCAATTTTAGTACTGGCAACAAAGACACAATATTATTAAGGCCTGGTTTGTTATATGATTCCAACTGAAGTTGCCATAACAATTCTTTATATTCGATGGTATCCTCCCAAGGCCCCCCTCGAATGTCTTTCTTGACCACTTCCAAAACAAAAAAATAAAATTCTGCATCCAAACATTTTGTTTTATGTCTAAACAGAGCATTATTGGTACACCCAGTTCTAATATCATAATTATGCTCATATATCCGATTTTTCAGTTTGCGTTCGGATTTCCCCACATAAAAAGCTTGGCATTTTTTTACAAATGCTCAAATAAATAATTCCACTTGTGTGGCAATTTGCGTATTCAGTACTCCTAACCAAAATGTCCCTACTCTGTATATGGACTGAATCACGAGCATATATAAATGGGCATTGCGGGCAACTTCCGCATTTGAATGTTCCAATTCTGCCCTTTTTTCTAATTTGGCCCCTCCCCTTTGTTTCAAAATAATTTTTAAGGTTCTTGCCCTTCCTATAAGTGCATTTCAATGGGTGTTCAAAAAGGCAATTCAGATCCGACAGCTCAGCAAATTTCTGCCATTCAGCTTTTATTAGGTTGAAAATAAATTTTGCTTCACCATTATAATCCAAAACCAGATTACTTGCACCATCAAACTCATCTACCTGGCTCAGTAGTTTCATTGGTTCATCCATTCCTAAAATTGGGTGATATTTATTTTCTCTACCAAACACCACCTCTTTTTCAACTTCTAATACTAGGGCATCAGGGTAGCCTCTCTCTAGGAACATAATATGTAACTTCTCACATTCTTCATGAAAATCTTCATTCCTAGAGCACATTCTGCTAGCCCTCACATATTGCCCTTTTATTATTCCTTTTTTATGGTGGTGTGGATGTGCACTAGAATAGGACAGATAAGAATTAGAATAGTTATCTTTCCTATAAACCTTCGAAAAAAACTTTCCATCCTCCTTCCCTACATGAATGTCTAGATATTGTAAGCATTCTTTATTCTTATTAAAAATGAAGGTAAGAAAACTAGTAGTACCAGATAAATAATCAAAGAAAGCAGAAAATTCGCTCTCAGTACCAACCCATAACAGACATATATCGTCCAGGTAACGCTTATATAGTTTCCAACACTTTTTAAACCTGGAATTGAGAACAAACTTCTGTTCCCATATATCCAGGATAATATTAACATAGGTGGGTGCACATCGTGCACCCATAGCAACTCCCTGGATCTGCCTGAAAAACTCCCCCTCATAATGTATAAAATTATTAACCAATACTAAATCCATAAGGGTCAGGATCAAGCGAAAATCATTTTGTGAAAATTTGCCATACTCTACCAAGGCTTCTTCGAACAATTCCATACCTTCCTTATGCGGTATGGACGAGAATAAGTCAATAATATCTAAAGTTATAAACATTAAATTTTCATCAAAAAGTTCTTCCTTCAAGTTCCTTAAGAGGTCCCAGGAGTCCTTGACTATACCTGGCCCTTCCTTCAAAATTTCTTTAAGTTTAACATCCAGCCATTTAGCAATAGGGGCTGTCACTGACCCTTCAGAGGCAACAATTGGTCTCATAGGTGGATTAGTAATATTTTTATGGACCTTCGGCACTCCATATATCACCGGTACTTTTGGTTTATCCACAGACAAATATCTATAAGTATTAACATCAATAGATCCCTCCAGGAGCAAATCATTTAGCACAACCCCTACTTTTTGATTGCCTATATTAATCTCATTCAATGATGACCTCCTATATCTATCTTCGTTCTGCAATAATTCCAACATTTTTGATTCATAAACTATCTGGTCCATCATGACGGTGCCCCCACCCTTATCTGGTTTTGAAATCCGGATATTCTTATCACCTGCTAATTGTTGCAATAATTTATTTTCTTCCATTGTAAGGTTCGGGGTTACCCTTCTATTAGATAGTTCATTTCTAATTCTTTTTTTCCACTAAGTTCTCAAAATTTTTTAACTGTTGGTTTATAGGGGGGTTATATATACTTCTTTTTCTTAAATTATTACCCCCTGTTCCTATACTGTTTCCATTCTGCCCCTGGAACATAAGTTCAAAATTCTTCTTTCGAATAAACAGTTTTAAATCAATAAGAACTTTACTTAAATCGGCTTTTTTATTTGGCACAAATTTTAATCCCTTTGTAAACAACCGGAAAAAAACTTCATTAACTTCCAGGGCACTATAATTGTATATATTATACCCATTCATTTTACATACTATCCCTTCCTTCATCAATCCACAATTCTGGGGCACATCATTTACCCCACCATCTATCTCAACTACCACTTCTGGTTGTTCCTGTTGTAATTCCTGTACTGAGCACGTTGGTTTAACCCCCCCTCCCCCTCCTGAAAGTTTTTTTGGAAATTCCTTTGATGATAATTCCTTATTCGCTCAGATCTTCTTAGTTCTGGGAACACCTGTTCATCACTCAATCCAATATTATCCTGTCCTTGTTCTATTTCTTCAAGAACTGACTCTTGGTTAGACTGAAAATTAAATTTTTTATTGCTATTATTATAAGCACCTCTTGGGTTGGGGTAATTATTTTTTTGTTTATATTCCTCCATATCCCTCCCTAGCTTTTTACACTTTCTTTCAAAGACATTAGCTAAACTTCTCTCAATGTTATTTAGCATAATCTGATATTTCTTCCGATTTTCATCCATGGAAAACAGAAGGTCATTAACAATCACCTTATTCAATTCCTCTAACTTCAGATTTAGGCCCTCCATTTCCCTTGAAGTTAGTGTTCTGTGTAACATCCTTATTTTACCACTAGAGGGAGTATGTGGATTAACATATTAGATAAGATGTAGGCAGATATTCATTTTTTTAATTTAGTTATGTATGAATGATTTTTATTGCAATAGGTATTATTTAAAATGAATGGTGCTTTTTTATGTATTTATAGTAAGGTTTAATAGAAATGTGTTTGGTTAGTTTGAAATTTAGGAGTTTTTAAAAGTTTTTAATTATGCAAGAGATAGTAAGCTGTAATTAAATGATGAATTTCAAGTGTGTCTAATTAATTGGTTAATTATATTAATTGATTGTATTTAAAAGCAAGGATGGAGTGGATGTACTGCATTGCATCTGAAGAAGTGTCTTAAATGAAAACGCAGGTGTGGAGACATAGCGTTTGTGCTTTGGGACTGTCTTGGATTTACTTTTGTGTTCCAGTCGTTTTGTGGCAATAAAATCCATTTTCCAGCAAGGACTGTGTTGCCTTTCTCCTCTGGTGCTCTTGTAACTAGTGCTTTATATCATGCATGGGTCCGCTCAAATTATATAGAGTATGATCCCAGTTATTTGCATTGGGTAATATATAATTATTGACCACTGGAAGGGCAAGGTCAATCTATAACTACATAGGATAGATTATCTTGAGCACAGCATGAGAAATTGGCTAAGCTTAAATGGCCTACAAAGGCAGCTAGCCTAATACTTACCTATGAAACTATGAATTGTGGATAATGGCAAAATGTGTAGTCATCTGTTGACTATGCTGTGATGTCATTTCATGTCACACATATGCTTTGCATACTTGAACAGAATTTGCATTGTCTCTGACATGGAATGATTTCTTTGACATCTGCATCCAATTTCTCCTCTCCTAGTGGTATGTATACTCATTTGGTTTATTATACAGCCACATTGCTCTTTTGTTGCAGTACTGCTGCTTAAACTTGTGCTTAGTTGTTTGCCTATAGCATTCAGGGCTAGAAGTTCTAATCTGCTCTTTGCTTTAGTGATCTTGCATTTCCTTGAGTGGATTTGATCAGCCTTGCTGTTGCATGGTTGACACTTGCACTGCTGGCAGCCTGTTGGATAATGATGCTTGATGTCACCTCTCCTCATTTAGTATTCTCTGTGATGCACATCTATGATCAGTCATGCTCCCTTTGGTGTGACTGCCCAGCAGCTTGCAACATATCAGCATTGCTTTGTGCATTGGTACATAATGTATTCTTCAGGTGCCCCATGGCTGGTATGCATCCCTACCCTATTTGTTATCTTTCCCTTACCCATGTTGCACAGTCTATATGTGTACTCTGTGTATTATCAACCTTTGGCCATGATGTCTTGTGATAACTATTATTTCTTTGTACCCACAATTTTCCACACTTCCACTTTCTGTGTCCTTTCCATACCTTCTATTCTCCAAAAACAAAAAATGGGACTTATTCCCACTAAAAAAAAAATGCCCATGCCCCTTTGACTCTACCTCTGACCTTCCTATTCTCTTCTTCTTCATCCTCACCCCCACATCTGGTTTGCTATCACCCTATTTCCTTGGGTGTGTACATTACTTGTGTTCTTCGCCTATGCCCGCATCCTTTGTTACATCCTTGATGTGGTTGTGATTGCCACTTCACCTTAACTGATTCATTTTCATATTAGAATTTTTGTGGATTATGACAGATTATGCAAATGATAATGGTTGTGTTCAAATGTCTGTCTGCAATTTACAATGATATCCATCCATATTGGAGATAATTGTCACTTTCCTGGACTATTGCTAATGCGGAACTGTCTTCAGCCAGTTTTTCCATATATTATTGACATGCTCTGTTGAGTTTCTATACCTTCCATACATGCACATTGGTAATTTACATAAATAATTTTATGCAGGAGGTTTACTTGTAATTTGATTTTGCTATACCTGACTGGAGTTGCACTGATGATGCAGGTTATCTGTTATGTCTGCTTTGTACTGAGTAGACTGGAGCACATTTGCATATAACTTGGCTTGTCACAAATCTTGGGTGGAACTTGGAGGTGTTTATTGAATCTGGACAAATGTCTTTGTTTAATGTTATCCCAACAATTGATTTTGTAACTACTGGGTACAGAGGCATCTCTTCAGAACAGCAGGTACAATAATGACAGCATTTTCAGAAGTAGGAGTCTGCTCAAAATGTGTGTCAGACTCTGGAGTGAAACATTGTATGTAAATTATGAGCATGTAACTGAATATACTTCTCAACTTTCCAGATTTTCACAGAATTTCCAGATTTTTGGCTCATATATTTAGTCTGTTTCATAAAAAAAATCTCTGGTTTTCTGGCAAATCACTGAGGATTGGAGTAATTAAATAATGACAAATATTTGAGTTTCAGAGTTCATATCCTTCAGAAAATGCACATTAACACAAATTCTGTGATTCTAGCAACTTTCTTAGATTCTAAGAGCAATATTTAAAATCTGTCCATATTTTTGGGCCTTTGTCCCATGATTATTTTAGACTTTACCCAGATTCCTTGTGCTAAGAAGTTGAGACGTATGCAACAGACAACCACAATTCCCACTCATTTGTCAATATCTGTGAAACAAGCTTTACAAATTCCTTTTAGATGGCCCTCCTAATTGAACTGTCAAAGGTATACAGCAGAGTTTCCTATTGCATGGTAAATATGTAGTTAATCTATAGATAAAAAATGTTCATGACAGAACTGCTTAATGATATTGCTATAATTGATGAAACAAAACTCTACCAATGATATGCTGCATTGTGAGACCCCTCAAACATTGAAAAAGCTGCAACAGAAAATTTAAATGAAGAGTAAATGAATGCATTAATGTGTATCCCCGGGATTCAGGAAGCTGTGTTTTCCATGCAGGAGCAGTGTAGGAGCTCCAGCATGTAAAATGGCTGCCGAGCAATGCAGGATAGTGCCGTTTCACAGTGCACGAGGGGCCCTACACTGTTCTAGCATGGAAAACCAGCAAATATGCAAATCACCTCATTTGCTGGTGAAAACCATATGAACCTATGAGCCTATGCACATTAGACGTGCCAATGGCCAAACATAAGGCCATTGGCATTGAAAAGTGATTAATTATTATGAAAATTAAACTTTTTTTTTGGCTGATCTCAGCCTTTTAAGCATAGGGCAACAGCGCGCAAATGGGATCGTGCCGAAAAAAAAAAAAATAGAAAATCAATTTTAAGTTAAGTCTGCATTTCGCCATTATAGGCAATGTCATGCAGAATCTAAACAATACCAGGGAGCACTAGCTGTTAAGGGAAAAGGGTCTGTGTTATTGCAGTAACTAATGACCTACACACTGGGGTATGCAAATGAGGGGAGTTATACTGAATGACATATTTCTTCAAACTGTCAGCTTGTACCTAACCATGTAGGTGCAGGAATACAACAGTACAAGCGTAAGAACTGAATGGCTTCATAAGGGAGTGTGTAATGCTTGCTGTAAGCTTGTTGGAGCTGTGTGGCCAGTGTTTGCCCTTAGCTAAGCACAACTAAGGAAGGGAGTGTGTTAGATGTGCCTGAGCACTGTGTACATAGCCTAAACAGGTGTGCACACCGCACACAAGGTTTTAATCAAAAAAAAAAAAGAAAAAAAAAAAAGAGCAAATGGCAGCACTGTTTACATTTCAGCACTGGGTATGTGCAGCATGTCTTGCGGCTTAAATAGGGAGGAAATGGGAAGAGGAAACAGCAGCAGGAAGACAATCAAGGAGAACTTGCATAGCTGGCAGGTGGACTGTATCAGAATCAGCCAATTACACATGCAGCAGCCCAGCACACTACTATAAACTATGCAAACACCCTACAGACTGTTTTTTTCCCACAAACTAAACACCACCGGTGTACACAGATGCGGGATTTTTAACTGCCAAAGCTAGCTAAAAATGGTAGAGCCTGCTGCTGCTTTACTCCATCAATATATGCTAGAGACTGAGGGTGGTGAAAAGCAGAATGCTGACAACTGACCCACAATGAGGAGGAGGAGAAGAGTGTACTGACCCAAGGTAACATACAAGGGCCTACATGAGCTGGAGATAGTGGAGCGCTATAGGGTGGACAGGGACATTCTACAGCAAATTGTTGAGCTGTGCCGGCCTTGTGTCACACACAGAACTATTAGAGGGAAACCCATCCAAGTGGCTAGCAGGATATGAGTAGGCTTAAGAATACTACCCACAGGTACCTTCCAAAGACCAAGTGGGGATATCATGGGGTCTCACAGGCATCAGCATCCAGGGTACTCCACCAGTTTCTGGATGCCATGACACCACATGCCAATGAGCACATATATTTCCCCATTGCCATGAGGCATTGACCAGAAGTATGTGTCTCTTCCACTGTATGGCACAATACCCTGAGGTAGTTGGTGCTGTAGACTGCATGTGCATCCACGTCAAAGCAACACCCGGCGAGCAGGGTAGGGTCTACATAAACTGCAAGGGCTTCCTCTTCATCAACTGCCAAGTTGTGTGTGATGCCCAGGGTATCATCATGAATGTGTGTGCTGGCAGCCCTGGAAGCTATCATGACATTCACATCTGGGACTGCTCACAGCTGTATCAGGCATTTGCCAGGGGGGACATGCCATATGGCCATCTAGTGGGGGATGCTGGCTGTGCACTGGAGCTGTGGCTGATGACACCTATCAAAAATGCACACACACCCGAACATAAACACCATAATGAGGCACACGCACATACCAGGATCATTGTAGATAGTGTGTTTGGGATGCTCAAGTCATGTTTCCACTGTCTTGACATATCTGGTGTAGCCTTGCAGTACTCTCCAGCTACATGTACACAAATGTTCACAGAATGTGCCATGCTACACAATATAATTCTGCGGAAATAGCTGCAGCAGGAACAGCACTGGACAGGGCCACACAGCCCCTCACAATTGCCAAGGCCAGCACAGGCACAGAGGGACTCGGAGGAGGAACATTCTGAGCCGGCCCCTGTAGGCAGAAGAAGGCATGCCAGTATGCCCATGCCTTGGAAAAGAGGCAAAACATAGCACACACACTGACACTGTAGGGATCCAGGGACTGATACCTCTATCCGACTCACATATACAGTAAAAGGGATGCCAAACATGACACCACCTGTGCTTTACTATGTATAGGCAATGTACTATGTGCATCTGACATAGTCATCCCTCCAGCACCGTCCTCAATACTGGCCCCACAACAAGGTAAGTCACCCTTTCTATCAATTACTAAATGGAGTAGAATATTCTCATACTTGTATGTATGATATGGATGCAAGTATGCAAGGGAATTGGGGAGGCTGAATGGGATAGCAGCAGACAGCTAACAGCTATGTGGGACAGCAGGAAATTCATAACAAATGCTGGTGTCAATATACTAGGCAGCACTACAAAGATGACAACCCCCACCTCAGTACATGTAATGGCCCAAATAACTGTGGGTGTTAATATGTCAGACATGTGGATGTCAATTAGGGTCACATACCCGCCACCAGCCTCACCCAGCAGGACAAGTGTAGATGACCATAAAGAAAGGCCGGGCTAAAGCCCCCAAATGATGGCAATAGTGAACAGCCCCCCACCAGACCTACACAGACATATTAAAACAGGTCTGGCAGTTGTATTTTAGTTCTGAAGGGTGAGAAGTCTTAAACTGAAATTTATGCCATTAAGATCTAACATGTGTACTCTACTGATATGCCTCCTTTCTGCATGATAGGTCATAATACAATATGAAATGGAAGCCAACAGAGTAACTGAAATACCAGTGCAGTCATTGCAAACGTTTAAAGTCTGCAGGTGTGCACCCCCCTACCACAATCCCATGTAGAAATGCAGTAACATGTAAGTTTGAGGAGTAATATCACTGGAGCACAGATTGCCAGAGCTGTCCCAATCTACATTGTTGCATGTGTACAATATGCAGGGGTCAGTGTGGTAAGTTTGCTGTGTGCTTAATATTGCCTGGATGTGGTTAGCATGTTTGTGTCTCAGTGGCCTAGGTACAGTACAGTGGATGACAGGACCATTTTCCAAAAACTGCAGTGGCAACTACACTGCTGCTCAACTACACCGATTTCAGCAGGTGTACATACTCACTGTCCAGATGTCAATATCTGTCACCGTTGGAAAGCTGGACATGCCATGAACAGGTGCCCATACATAGAAACAGTACACAGGTGAAAGCAACCTATACAGAGTGCATATAAAATAATGGTCAACTGCACATAAGTTTGGAATTATACATAGAGGTTAGCATCACATCTAGTATGGAATAATGGTAGTCTGACCAATCACTGGCAGACCACAAAAGGCACAGTTATAAAGTGATGACAGGCTGCCAATGTCCACACACAAGCCAGCAAAAGGGGAATGTCCCAGGGATATTTGTCAGTCAGGTGCAAGTAGCTTCCATATCACATATGCACCCAGCTCACCCCACCATCAGCCACAGGTTTATCACAGGTCATTCCCTTGCTGTAGGGAATGAGTACAGCATGAGCCCGCCCATCTCTGTATGGGAAAACATACATGATGCTGCATGCTGAATAGATGTCCAATGCAGGTGTGTCCCTAGCTGTAAGCAGCAACCTGACCACATTCAGACCAGTGGATCAGTATGAACAGGAAGGATTGATAGGAACACCTCAACCACTCACCACTGTCACCCCAGGGAAATCCACTGGCTTGCAGTCTGGGAACGTATAACTGACAGAATGCACTGGTCTGCTACAGCTGGCCTGCAGCACTCTCAAATGGCCTACAGTCCTCTGGCAAAGGCCCATGCCTCACCCATAGTGCCAATGTATGGAATGTCAGGGGGTCCTAACTAACAATCTATCACAGTAAACAGAAAACAAACACAAGGCCATGTTGACAAATGCCAGTAGCATGCCTCCCCATGTCCTTCTGCAAAGAATGTGGAGCAAGCCATAAATACTAGTTGGATAAATGCCCAACTATAAGGATACCTCTGAGATATTGCTTACATAATGTTAGGAAGAAGAGAGAATAACAGAGGGGGGTGTAGAAGCATGGATGTCATGGAGTGTGTGAAGTCTGAAACTCTAATGTCTGCCCATACTACCCCCCTGACTGCAAACCCATGAATGAATAGCCACAAAACTGCTTGTAAACCACAATGTGAAGGTAAACTGACCAGACGTAGGAGTCCTGCCTCTGGATAATCTGGGTGTATCTGTACAGCTGAGAGGTATGGCCTCAGCAGGATATGGCCATTCCATGAAGTTGGGAAATGCACAAGTAGGGGATCCCCAGCCAGCACACTAACAAGGTGCTGGACCATTTACACAGAACCAGCAGTCTATTGTCTGTAGCTACCCCTTCACAATGGCAGGAGTGTGCCAAAATTTGTAGTCTATATACCACAGAATATTGGTCTCAGCTTAATTCATTTTATATTTCCCTGGTAAATAACTGTGAGCAAAGAATGATAACTGTCAGTAGTTGATGACATGATACATCACAGTGTAAAACAGTATATATGTTAGAACATCTATGCTACAACCAACCATGTTACAAAAACAGCACAGACAGCAATAACTACAGTATCCCCTGTATGTTACGCCCATTGTGTCTCCATATTGGCAACCTATCTATAGATATCCTGCAGAAACAGTTTGCTAGGTGTAGCACAAAAACACTGAACTGGAGTCCAACCATCCCTGGAATGGATGCAAGCACTCGATATAGAAGGTCATACTGGGCATGTTCCTACACTTAGAAAAATGAAGCCCATGTCTGACAACACAGAGACTACAGATATCGGTTATTCACAGATGTCTGTGCACACACCAAGTTGCACACCATTGATGCCTCACACACACACACACACACACACACACACACACACACACACACACACACACACACACACACACACACACACACACACATGCTAGATAGGAATACTCACAGATATCTAAGGCCAACATAATATAATATGTCCAACATACACAAACAGAGATGTGGGGTAGAGAAAGACAGACAGCGACAGAGAGAATCCTATTATAAGGCCTTTCCCACCCAGTACACATCCCATTGGCCTATATCACATGATGTGCTGATGTCATTCACTGTAGAAATTCCTTTGGTTAGCCCTCACCCCTATAGTCTCAGTGGTGCTTGTGATACCAGTGTAACACTACAGTACAAATAAGTATCCATGTAGCAGTTGTAATCTCAGTCCTATCAAATCTAAAGTTGTGTGTTTCTCTAGATGAATGTGGTTGAGACTATTCACACTCACTAAACTTCCCTTACCTCTCCATTAGCACTGTTGCTGATGTCACTCACCTTCAAAGATTCCTTTGGACAGCTCTCCAACATATAAGTTCTGTGGCACTTGCGATAACTGTGTAATGCTGTAGTGTAGCAAACTAGTTAGATTGGAGTTCAAATCCCAGTCTTGGCAAATGTTAAAATGTGTGTGTGTGTGTCTTTGTAGAAACTTGGTTTTGTGGCCATTCACACTTACTACACTTTCCTTAACCCACATTTAGCACTGCTGCTGATGTCACTCACCTTCAAAGATACATTTGGAAAGCTCTCCATCATATAAGCTCTGTGCTGCTTGCTTTAATTGCATAATACTATAGGGTAGCAAACTAGTTAGGTAGGAGTTCTAATCCTGGTCCTGGCAACTGTGAAAATGTGTGTGTGTTTTTGTAAAGACCTGATTTTGTGGCCATTCATACTTACTACACTTCCCTTATCCAACCTTTAGCACTGTTGTTGATGTCACTCACCTTAAAGGTATGTTTGGACACTGCTCTATCTGTAAGCTCTGTGGTGCATGTGATAAATGCGGAACAATGTAGCAGTAATAACTGCATAGGTAGGGGTTGGCGTGTCATTCCTGGCAAGTATTTGCGTGTGTGTACATATATGTGTCTGTACCTTAAAGATTTTGGCTGCATTTACACCCACTACACTTCTCAATGCCTGACTTTAGCAGTCTTGCCGATATCATTCACCTTAGAAGTGACTGTTGGCAACCCTAAACCATATAAGGTCAGTGATACATGAGGCAAATGTGTAACTATAATGGTCTGGAAACATAGTTAGATAGAAGTTTGAACCTCACTCCTGCTTAATGTAAATGTATGTGTAGGGTAAAATATTTTATGAAATCTTTCACCCACTACATCACCCAATGCCAGTATTTACAAGGGCTGGTGATGTTTCTCACCTTAGAAGTACCTTGGGGTAACATCCATCTTATAAACTTTATGGCGTATGCGATAAATGCATAACAATGTAGTAGCAAGACATAGCTATGTAGGGGTTTGAAACACAGTACTAGCAAGTGTGAGTGTGTGTGTGTGTGTGTGTGTGTGTGTGTGTGTGTGTGTGTGTGTGTGTGTGTGTGTGTGTGTCATCAGTACCCTTTGGGGGTGTTGGTGTTCTTGTGTAATAACAGGATCCATTGGGGGTTGGTTTTGCTAAATTATTATATTAAAGACCTAGTATATGTCCCAATGTCCACGTTGCAAGGCCAACAGTTGTCAAACACTAAAGGATTGTGTAGACAATGCACAGCTGCAAATGTGTAGTGCCATGTGCAATGACTATGTGACAGTATGGATTAGTTAACAATATAGGCAACCCTTCTAATACACAGAGACCACGCTCCACCCACGAATCATGCACAAACACACTTGGCTAGGCAGCAACCACTATATCAGTAGTTCTCCTGCAAATTGCCTCACAGTTAATACCCATATTGTGATTGCAGTGGACTCCATGTCAAACCAATGACAAGACATGACTGGTGTCACACAGGGGATGGACCCATGTCCTCTCATGTTTGGGATCTACCCTTCTGAGGTGCAGGAGAATGCAAAGACACCCTGGCTGATAATGTTTGCATACAACAGTAAGGTGGGTGGTAACATTCTCTATCCATATGATGTTGACATCCCACCCAAAGGCCACTTGAAACCTATGACTGTTGTCAGAACCTTGGACATTACCTCAATGCCAAAAGATGTGCTGCCATTACCTATAGGAACACCATGGCTCACATGAGGTAATATATTGGTGGTAGTCCACTGAACAGTGATGTTGTTATAACAGAATGGGATGCACAGATTGACAGTCTGCTGCCTGTTGACCACAACAGTGCCACTGACATCAGAAAGTACTTTGATGTGTTACATCTCCTGACTGAGTGTGTGTTATCCAGCAAGTAAAAGGACATGGCACCATGTTCCATCCCCTCAGTAGCCCAATCAATGTGTACAGTGGCCCATTTGCCATTTTCTACACTGGACACTTGCAACAACTGTAGTCTGCAAACATAGCCCACAAAGGGAATACCATGCCTTATACACATGCTTTGTATGGACAGACGCCAATAACTCTAATGAATCCCTGTATCATACCTGTCTATGTAGGTGCAATCACTACCTCAGTTACATAGCCAAGTCTCACCAAATGAGGTCAGGAATTCTACTTCTGAAGATACCACTCTGTCCACACCACATGCCCCAGAGACCTCAAGCACACGTCCATACTTAAAAGAACATACATGTAGGACATGTGCACAACTCAGACACTGTCCATGTTATGGAATATAAATCACATACACGTGAAGCAGTGCACATCACTGGCCACCCACAATAGAAATCTAGATGAGTGGATGAGGAATACAATACCTACCCCTGGGGACCACTCCAGTGACTATACTCCTGAGCCACACTGGGGACTATTTTTATGTGGCCTGATGCCAGGATATTCCCTTGGGCTAGCCATGTAGAGCCTTTAGGCCCATTCACCTACTACACACCTATGAAGCAATGAACCTATGGATCTCAGTACTAGCAAATGTGTGTGTGTGTGTGTGTGTGTGTGTGTGTGTGTGTGTGTGTGTGTGTGTGTGTGTGTGTGTGTGTGTGTGTGTGTGTGTGTGTGTGTGTGTGTGTAGCAATCTCAGTGTGTTTGGTTGATAAATATCCCCTGTGGCTGTGGTGATCAGCAATTGAATGTTTTGTCCAAACTACAACACATACAATTCTCCATTCTACAACAGATGCTGTAAATCAACTTATACCTATGTACAACCCTCAGCCCTATAATCTGTGAGGCATATGCAATCACTGTGTTACAGAGCTGGGATTTCCTTGCACATACTGTACCCTGCCTATGACATGGTGGATGTGTTACCACACTGACATACCCCATGGTCTTGCTGCAGGGCCACATCTTGGTAACACACAGATGCCTAGAACAGAGACAGGATACAGCATGTGAGAACACATTCACTCAGCACTTCACTTGTCAGGGGAGAGAGGGATAAAGCTGGCAATGAATGTGTTGCCAAGACTCTGGCCAATATCTGTTGTCTCAGGATAAGTTTTAGCATTGTGCAATAACTCACAGCACTTGTGTTTAATTCAGTGGAGGTTGTTGATGTAACTATCAAAGGCTCTTGTGATTACCATTAGTGTCTGCTGCATTTCTGCAATCATATATGCCTGTAGGGGATTCCATGAGGATCCAAGGTTGTGTTTGAGGCTAAAACGGGAGTTCAACAGTCATGGGACACCACCTTTCTCTGCAACAGTGTCCTCCTTCGGATGTACACTTTAGTAATGGGAGGGAACCATCACATTGTCTCACAGTGTTTGGAGGATAATGCCTGGGTTCTGTTGGCTTTGCTAGTACCATGCATTCATGTACCTGTTTGTACAGTACATATGTGTATGATTCCACAGTCATGCAGCTATTTCCCATTGCCGTGGGCGCAGTGAAGACATCCACTCCTGTTTTCATGGCTGCAAAGTCAGCATTGGAGAGGTTTTGCAAGGTGGTTACCATTGTGTGGGCTGTGGCTGACATGTTGAGTTCTATGTTGATTACAACCTGTGTGGCTCTCACCATGCAGGGATTGACATCTTTGGATGAGCAACAGTCCCATATATAAGTAGTCAAAACAGGTTAAGGTTGTTGCTTCCTTTACCAGGGATCAGTATGAGTCAGTCCAGGGCATTGGAAATGATGAATCCCAGAAGTGTTGGGCCACTGTACTGGCACTTGGCTACTTTCCCCAGGTGACGGAGGGGTAGTTGAAGACTCATACTATGTCAGTGTTGCATTGGACCATCATAAATGACAAGGTGTTGAGGAATGTGCATTGACAGTCTAGGGACATAGATGTGGACTCATAGCAGGCTATGGTCTGGACTGGACTTATACCCTAAAGCAGTTGTACTGGAAGTATCTCCAATGCATTATGCTGGGATACTAGTCTGGAGGTGTTCCTAGCCATAATGAATATGGAGACAACACCACCTGTTGAGTTGTGGTGTGGTCCATGTTTGGGGGCTGACAGCTGTGGTATGCATCATAGCCTGATACTGCAGGTCTTCTGTCTGCTGCTGTGAACCACCTCTCCATTACAGCAGATATGTGTCCTCCACTCTGAGTGCTTTGAGTGACTGCATCCTGACAGTTAGATGTCTTCTCTTGAGCAGCATGACCCTCAAATTGCATACCTGTCTAGCTGTTATGGTGGTAATAACATTAGGAACACTGCCTAATAAGGCATCATAGGAGTGGCAAGACACTTAGCCAGTATCGGGAAACCCAGCAGTGACAGAAGTAGGACATCTGTGACAAGTCATTGGGTTCTGGTAACCATGTCATCCCAAGCAGAGATGTACTAGATCCCTTGAGAATGACACAAAACACTTAAGCCAATTTTGCAGTCAATCATCTGTTGATAGTACAGCAGCATCATTCCGGGTGCCAGTGTTACACTGCTCAGGGCTACTGTCACACATGGCCAGACCACATAATCAGAGAGGTCAACCATGTGTCTTGCCATGTAGTCCAGGAAGGTGTGTCCCAAGTCATTCACACCCACATGGATACAAAGTAATACTCGTAGTTGTTGTGGAGTGCCATGTGTTGGATGCTGGCATATGATAGATATTTGACTATCTGCTACATATTCAACTTAGTGAGTGGGATATGCGTGTGCCTCAGTATTGAGTTACCCATGATTACTGTATTGTGCAAGGTGGTTAGCCTTAGGAGCTTAGCTTGAGGGGCCCACCATGTAGGTTAAATATGTGTACCTTGGCATGTGGCATGTTGAGGTCCCTGAGTGGGTGTTTGGCTTATTGGTCTGTGCTGTTTGGGTAAATATCCATTGAGTACCTCTGGGAAGGTGGGTGTGTGGCTTTTCACTGTATGTCTTGGCTGTCAAAGTGGGTGTCATGGTGAGCTACATGTTCCACATGGTGTGGTGCAGGTGTTGATTTTATCCTCTTGACCTGCTAGTCCAGTCTTTACTGGAGAGGGCATATGTCCACATTGGGTGACATATCTGTAACCCTCACAGGTCTGAGTGTTTAGAAATTAAAGAAGATGTTTGCCTGTGTACATGAGGCAGTTACAACAGTGCCTCAGAATGGACAAATGCATCAGGTTAATGGGTGAAAGCACAGAAAACTTCCCTTCAAACATGCCAGGAGGGTGGACATAACTAGTAAGTACTGGGGCTACATCTGTGATGAACGAGTACTGCTAATGGCTCCCAGGTGTGCCACACTTCTTGACACAATAACCTGGTGAAGTGCCAAGCCATAATGCTAGCTGAAGTGCAAGACAGAAAGAACTAGCATGATGTACAGGTGGAACAGAAGGTAGACTGTCTGCCACCTGTAATACTTTACCACAGCTGTGCAGTTATCAGCAGCTTTGGCTATGTGAAAGTTCAGTAAGCTTTGTAGCACATGCGATTGCATAACACTGTAGTAGACATACCTAGTTATGCAGGAGTTCTAATTCAAATACTGGCAAGTGTGTGTGTGTGTGTGTGTGTGTGTGTGTGTGTGTGTGTGTGTGTGTGTGTGTGTGTGCGTGTGTGCGTGTGTGCATGTGTGCGTGTGTGTGTGTGTGTGTGTGTGTGTGTACCTGTGTACTACACTTTACATTTTCCCTAACTCCAGTTTAGTAGTCCTGTTGATGTCATCCACCTTAGAAGTACCTTTGGAATAGGTGTCAATGTATAAGCTCTGTGTCACATCTGATAACTGTGTAGCACTATAGTAGGAATACCTAGATAGGCAGGAAATCTAATCCCAATGCTGGCAACTGTATGTGTGTGAGGATTATACCTTCTGTGGCTTCTACCATTTTTCCTCATTTTTTATTTTTTTATTTTTCAAATACATTTGAATGAATTCCATAGTATTTATACATACTATCTTAAATAATTATGTACACTATTTACATTATCCTGACACTATAACAGATCTTAATGTATACAGTTATTTAATAAGTATGTCCAATCCATTATCAGAGTGTCTGATCAATTATTGTATAGTGTCAATCAACGATAAGACTTTTCCCCAAGGGTTGTTGATAAATGACTTTGGATAAATTCTTAGTTCTTTAATTCTAATTTTCAATAACTCTGTGGTCTTCACTAGGCTGAAGAAGTCTTCCAAAGTTGGTATTGTGTTTGTATTCCATCATCTTGTTATACACTTCCTTGAAATTGCAAGTATATTCCATACTAGATACATGTTTGACCTATTCAAATGAAGACCTCCGTTCACATTTAATCATATAAAAGCTTTAGTTAAATAAAATGATTCATTAAATAAAGCTTGTAGAAAGTTATTAATACCATTCTAAAATGGCTTAATTTTAACACAATCATAGAAAACGTGGCTTCAATCTGCATTGTGCACTTGCTCACATCTCCAATATATTCCTTTTATGGAAGAACTAACATTACTGATTCTATCTGGGGTTAAGAATGCTCTGAGAAAGCATTTCCAATTAAAAATGCTTCAGTATTGTGTAAAGGATGTATATTTTATTGATAATAAGATATTTGTTTTAATATCTTCAGTTAATTGTATTGAGTATCCTTTTGTTATATATTTCCAATATGAGGTTTTGGGAGTTGTTTTATAGTTTATCAATATTTGGTAAAATTTTGAAATACTGTATCCCATTTCAAAGTCATTATATATGATTTCATGTATCTATTTTGTAAATTTAGGTATTTTTTTAAAGGAAGAATTGTTAATTATTCTACTTAAATCTTGCAAATTTGACAGAATACTCTGTAAAGTTAGTCAGTCCTGTTGTGGAATTTTGTATGTTGTTTTTATTACTTGCATATCTAAAACTTTTAGTTCTTTGATACATTGGAGCCAACAAACAAATCCCTTTTGTTCCTAGGAATTAATGATTTCTCTCTAAATTGATTTAGAAAGTTTTTTTTTACTATAAATGGTATTTAAAGATCAAACAAGATTTTTAAATCTATATTTGCATTAATAGTTTTTCTAAATAAGTCAATATAATATTTAATCGTATGAGTTTTAGTGGGTTTAGTTATGTTATATTGCATACTAATACATATGTGCCATGGCAAATTGTTTTTATCTGTTATTTGAATTTTATTGTAAATCAAATTCATTTATTGAGATTACAGTTAGTAATTCTTTCCAATTTGCAGAATAATTTGGACTTATCCAATCTGAGGTTGTTTTAGATATTGGTGCTTTTATATATGTTTCCATATCAGGAAAGTTTAATCCTCCCTGTTTCCATGGTCTGATATGATGTATTAAAGCTATTCTGTTTCTTTTGGGAAACTATAAAAAGATTATTAGGGATGAATTTATTTCTTTAAGTATATTCCTTTCTGGTAACAGTTGTATTGGCAAGGTTTTATATATATATATATATATATATATATATATATATATATATATATAGGATCTTGGGCAGTAAAACCATTTCTATTAACTGTACTCTATCTTCAAATGTTAATATATATTTTGTTCCATTTTTCCACAGAGATTTTAATTGTATTCATGATATTTTTGTAGTTTTTTTAGACTAATTCATTATTATCCTTGCATAACTCAATTCCTAGATATTTAAGGTAGATTCTTGTTTCCCTAAGATGTGCTCTTTTTTTATTTAAAAATAAAAATAAAAATTTTGGTTGTGATTTATTGAAATGGAGTGCTGAAGGTGTGTGAAATTTGTCAGTTAATATATCTAATTCTTCTAATGTCTCTTTTGTATTAAATAATGTTAGTAATACGTCATCAGCAAATAGCATTACTTTAGAATTGGATTCATCATAAACATCCATTCCTTTGATTTTTATATGGTTACAAATTGAATCTGTCAATAGTTCAATAGCTAGAGCAAATAGCATTGTTGACATGGGACATTCTTGTTTAGTGCCTTTTGTTATATGTATAGATTCAGAGATAAAAGGATATAATTTGACATACACTAAATTATTTGTATACATATTCTTTAGGAGATGAACAAAGGATACAGGAAATTCAAATAGCATTAGGATTTTGAATAAATAGTCCCGATATAGGGAACCAAATGCTTTCTCTATATCTAAGCCAGTTTTGAGTGTATCTTTATTTTCTTTATTAACATAATCTATAAGAGAAATTTTCCTTTTAGTATTGTCATGTGTGTGTCTGTGATATATAAATCCATTTGATCATTATTTATTGTTGGATAGTGGTATTTTCATTTGTTAGTTAATATTGTCACAAATATTTTATAGTCATTATTTAATAATAATGGTATGGTCTATATGAGGTACAGAGGTTTGGGGATTTGTTTTCCTTTAGGATTGGCTTGTTTAAGGAATATCTCCAATATGGTGGTATTAAAGCTTGTGACTGAATTTGTAATAGAGTTTTATGGAAGAGGGATAGTATCTTTAAAGGAAAAATGTTGTATATTTCCATAAGTATGCCATCTATACCTGGAGATTTATTATTTTATCCTCTTTTATTTTATCTGTAATTTCACTGTAGGATATAGGTGCTTGTAGGTCTAGTTTAACTTTTTCTGGTATTTTTTTTTAAATTAGAACATTTTTCATCTAGATTTAATTGATCGATATGTATATTTTCTTTATGGAAATGTTCCATATATATGATTTCTATAGGCATCAAAATTGTCACCTATATCTGAGACATTTCCCTTTTTTTCATGGAAGATACTTTTAATGTTATTAGCGGTTTATTGTATTTTCATTCTTGTGGATAAATTATGTAGATATTTGGGAGAAATGACCAATGTATTAGTTTTTAGTTTTTCTAAAGCTAAACTAGTTTAAGTGTTAAAACCAAAGAAAAGCGAATCTCCGAGGAGTATTCCAAAACACAAAACCAACAACACCTCATGAAACCAAGTGGAATTCCAATAAACAACCAGGAAAGTCCAAATTAAACAGTTTTATGTGTTAGAATTTCATTGTATTTGTTGCTTAATACCTTAATACCTCTACTTTCTTTTTCCTCTCCAAATGATTTTGATTTTTTTCAGCTTTTACTGACAAAAGTTTGGATTGTAGATTAATAATTCAGAATCCCATTCTCTGATTTTTTTATACCAAGTTAGGGTTTTACCATATATGTAAGCTTTTAATGAGTCCCATATCATTATTTTATTTATTTCTGTGGTGTAATTAATATCTAAGAAGAACTGTAATTCAGATAATAACCAGGGTTGGAACTCTTTAATTTTAGTTATATATGTTGGAATTCTCGAGTTAATGAGTAATGGTTTGTACCCATTTTGAAGTTTTAGCATCAGTGAATTGTGGTCTGAAAAGGGGCAGGGAGTGATTGAGAAATTAATGATTTTAGAGTGTAAGTCATGGGCAGCAAATATTTTATCTATTCTAGTTTGGGTAACAAATCTGTAATCTTGATGGGAAAACAACAAAGATTTATCTTCTTTAAATTTGAAAGTATCTACAAGATGAAACAATTCTACCCACTTGTTTAAAATATTTGATACAGCAGATGTACACAGTGGTCTTTTATTTGTAGTTTCATAAATATCAAAAATAGAGTTAAAGTTTCCTCCTAATATTAAGTTGCCTTTATAATTATTGGAAATGAAATCCAAGTGTTTTTAACACTTCCTGTTCCAATGCCTGGGAGCCAGTATAGATTGGCTAGGGTCCATTATTATATTTAACTATTACTAATGCCATAAGGCCTTCTTTATCTTCATACTTATAAATGATTTCTGGGTTAATCACGTTTGTTTTCCATAAAATTGTTACCCTTGTTGTATTTGTCTTATAAGTGGATTGCGCCAATATCATATATTCCTTAGTATTCCATTTGTAATTGTCATTTGTTTTGAAATTAGTTTCTTGCAGGAAAACAATTTGTGCTTTGATCGGTTTTAAATATTTCAGTAGATTTGATCTCTTGCTAGGAATGTTTAAGCCATTGGTATTTAAAGATAATAAAGCTAAATCCATCTTAGGTTATTTAGACTATGCATTTTTTTGTTTTATTGTGACTGCTAAACATTTTCCTCTGATAACTATAAAGTATATGTTTGAGCTTTTAAAGGAAATTATCAGTTTTATACTTTGAGTGTTTACCAATAAAGTAATGTTTTGTTCAGGCATACTAAACATGTTTTTGTGAAATAAATTTAAATTAATAAATGTTAACAAAACTAAGATCCGCACTAGCCATGGAATGAAAATCATTCCTAATCTGATGGATAACCTAAGTCCATCAGATTATCACTCATACTTTGACAATCCAAAACATCTTAGTTCCATAAATTAATTTATCATATGGAGAATTTTTGTAATAGTAATAAGCAATATTTATATTATTTTGAACAGATATAGTAATATTGTAGATTAGACAGGATTCTAATACAGTATAAATGTCTACTAATTGTATATGCAATTAATATTTATATGAAAGATAAATGACAAGCAATTCAATCATAGTAAAGTAGGATGTATCCTATATAATACCTCAGCAAAAGATTATAGCACACAGTTATTTAACATATTCACCCTTACTGATGAAGTCTTTAAATATATGGTAATGATATTTATACCTAATGTTTATAATACAATGCATTTTACTGGATATATAAGAAGTTATATTTCATTGTTTGCCAGCATTTAAGTAGTTACATTGTTTGTTGCTAACTTATTTAAAGCATCAAGTTTGTTTTATGTGAACATTGATGAAAGTTACTGCGTTTTAATTATCAGTGCATCCCTCTTCCCCCATTTCCTACTCATGAGGATTTTCATATCTGTCATTTCTTAATATAAAATGAGTGAAATTATAGGATAAAACAACAAATTCACGTATTGTGATTAGTGATTACAAGTTTCCTTTCCATATTCATAAATTGACATTTTATGGCATATACAGAAAGTTTTTAGATTTAAATGGCAACATTCTGTTTTGTATGCTCAGCAAAGGTTAAACTGAGTGATTATTGTCAATTTAATACTATTTGTTCAGAATGTGATTGTTACATTTTGTGACATTCCTAGTTCAGGATTCTATTGTTTCCCTTGAACAACTTTGTCAGTTTGATGTCATATATAAAACATTAGTTACCTTGGTAACAGCTTAAGTATTATGTATGGTTAAAATGGGTTACAAGACCACAATTCAAGTTAAAGCAATTATATAATTGTTATGCACATTTACTTATATGAGAAAATCATCATGATTCCCCTTGATGTTCAATACAGTGTATGTCATTTATGACAAGTTAAAACAGTAGTGTTATCGTACACAAGCCCATGTTATTAAACTGAGTAACTATTGTCAATTTAATACTATTTGTTCAGAATATGATTGTTACACTCTGTGACATTTCATGTACGGGCTTCTATTGTTTCTCCTGAACAACTTTTTCAGCTTGATGTCATGTATAAAACGTTAATTACTTTGGTAACAGCTTAAGTATTATGTATGGTTAAAATGGGTTACAAGACCACAGTTCGAGTTAAAGCAATTGCATGACTTGTTATGCATATTTACTTATATAAGAAAATCATCATGCTTCCCCTTGATGTTCAATGTAATGTATGTAATTTATGACAAGTTAAGACAGTAGTGTTATAATACAAAAGCCCATGTTATTAAATCCTGTCCTTAATATCTAAATTCAGCAGACTGCTTCATCTTATATGACAATTATACATTTTATGTCTAGATTTACTAAACTCATACATTATTTAACTATTGTGTGTTTTTTTTTTTTTTTTGGCTGTTGTTTAGTTATTTGAGAGACCACAAGCTGTAATGCTTATTCTTATTAATAGCTCCTTTCACGCATGAATATACAGTCCATAGACCTTAAATTATGAGACCCTTCTAGTTTCTTATTTGTTGTAAGAAAATTTCCATCCTTACATGCACACATATCAGTACTTCAAGCATGGGTAACAATGCCGATTCACTTTTGCCAGAATACCATTCTCTAGTTCATGTGGTGTGTTTCCAGGCTGTTCTTAAAATATCCAAACCAATATTTGTCCTGTTCCATTTTACCAGCCTGTTCCATGCAGTGGCCACTCTGCCAGTGAACCACTCAACACACCTTCCATTCCCACAGATAGTTCCATGAAGGAAATCTGATAACTCTCTAGTACTTTCCAGCAACCCCAAACACCCCTAGAATCAGCTATTCCCATATGCCCAACACGTCAGAGCAAGCTCACCTCCCAGACACTGCAAAGGGCACTGTACAAGACCAATCACTCTTAGTCTTTCACAGTAACTCAGACTTTCACTCTTATGTAAGTCCTTAATGTTTTTGGACCAAAATACATTTTAAATATAAAATTGCACATGTTTTTTTTTTTTTAATGCAAATCAACTTAATGAGCTAAACAAAGTGTTGGGAGACCATCAATAAACGTACATGTGGTTTAAAATAGACATTTTATTATATGTTTTTTTTTAAACCAAAAAACTTCATTGCCAAGAATCATATCAGAGGCTTCTCAGAGCTGTTTAGCATTATTGTCACTCTGTCTCCATTACCATAGCAACCTGGGAGTGTCTGTTTCTGTTAGTATGTCAGTGTACTGCATACTAGAGGTTTGCAATGCACCTGAAGCAAAGCTTCACTTCACTGGAATCTCAAGCCTAAATTCCATCCCTTTCAGCGAGGCAGTAGCCAGGAAAAGAATGGAGATCAAACAGATAAAAAAAAAAAAACTCCCAACAAGCCGCCACAAGAGATAACACATACTTCCAGCCTTCCCACCTCTCACTCAGCAAATGTATAAACAAACTATTCTCTGCCAAAATATCCAAACTCACAGTTTATCCACCCCCTTCCCCTGGATGCAGGCTAAAACACCAAATGTCTCTTCCTAATACACAAGCATCAGTAAACCTCAATCACAAGCAGCAACCCACAGCTTCCTGTAGACAAAAACGGCAACATGATACAGCTGCCAGACACAGCTGCATCCTCACACACCATGTCAGGCTTAATCAAACAACACTCAAAGCTAGTATACCTGCCATAATTGATATTAACTATGTTTAGGCAGAATAATAATGGCATTTGTACTAACTGTCAGACACGGCTGCATCCACGCACACCATATCAGGATTAATCAAACAGCACTCAAAGCTATGATACCTCCCATAATTGATATTAACTATATTTAGACAGAATAATAATTATATTTTTATTAGCTGTCAAACACAGTTGCATCCACGCACACCATATCAGGATTGATCAAACAGCACTCGTAGCTGTGATACCTGCCATAATTGATATTAACTATAGTTAGAATAATAATGACATTTGTACTAAAAACTTGCTACTATTATTTAACCAGGATATACATGATGTTTCTAAATCATACTTTAACTGAAGAAGGCATTAATCTCCATGACAGCATTTTTTTTCAAAACACTGTACTGTTACTGCTATTATATATGATGTTCATTTGTTACATTTGAGTCTGAACTCTGATGAATGGTACCATGTTGAATTAGTTAATTAATTACTTAAATTATTATAAGTAAAATCAATGAAAAATGAACAAGATAAGTATTCAGTGAGTTCATGTAGGGGAATAGAAACTTCCATGTTTGCATTATATGTTGCTTTGTTTGGGTTATATATAATGTAAATAGTAACCCATCTTGACCTACCTTTGTTTGTGAAGAATTATTGGACTCTTTGAACATTTTGAATAAGTCATTACTGTTTCTCAGTTGTTTAAGAAACCATCCTTTTTTTAAATAAAAACAGATGACCATGTCACTTGATACTTTGAGAGATATAGTTGTAAGAGTTATTTTTTGAGACAGCTATCTTGGAATCATTTTTTTTGTTTCTTCTTTCTAGCATCATTCCAAGTATTTGTTTTTTTTTTTATTCTTTTAAGAGTAAGGGCCACCCATTCCATTTCTTCTGGGATAGACACTATGTTGTTGTTTTTGATGACTATAGTAGCTTCTCCTACGTTATTAAATGTTCTCATCTCATTGGCAAAAATATTTTTATCCTGGCTGGAAAGGCCAGCTGTGCTTTAATGTTGTTTTGTTTCAACACTTTTATTATTGGCCAGACTTTTTTCCTTTGTTCTAGTATTCTGGAAGAATAATCATTGCCAAACCTTATCAGGCTTTGATGGTATTTTAAGGGTGATTTTTTCCAAGCACTTTTTATTATTAGTTCTTTGTCCAGAAATGAAAGAGATTTTATAAATATGGATCTACGTGGAGTATTTGTTGAGTTAGAAGCAGGTTTCCTCAGTGCTCTGTGCACCCTTTCAATTCCAAATGAAAGTCCCTCTTTCATGTCTAACATTTCAGGAATCCAGGTTGTTAACATTGAAATGTGTTCTCCTTCAGTGTTTTCAGGCAGACCAAAGATCCTTATGTTCTTTCTCCTTTCCCTGTTTTCTACGTCATCTATTTGGGCTTATACCATTTTGAAGTGTACACCATACATGGCTGGTGACCACCTCCCATTGCCATTACTTTATATAGTGTGGTAACAGCATCTGTCTCACATGCAGTAGGTTAAACCATTGTACAGTCCTCTGTACAGATGTGTCTGGAATATCCATATGTTTGCAAACTATACGTGGTCGGAAGTTGTCTGTGTGCTTTAACAATGCCCATATATGTGATAATATGATAATATAACCAAATAGGCCACAGTGAGTGTACTAACACATACGACAGCATGAGGTATCATACCTGACTGAAACATCATGCTGATACAATGTCTGCTGCCCTCACAGGTGGCCAGCCTTGTAGGTGCAATACATGAGAGCAGATGTTTGGTTTTACAAGTGAACTGTTCCCGTTATGGGTAACACTAAAAACTGGAAGAGATGTGGAATAACATATTGTGGTCCAACAACTAGCATCTTAAGAAAGGTGTGTGCACAATTTATAACCACTGTATACCACTAATGTGTCACACATGTCCCTACCTTAGGCTGTTTGTCCAGCCCATTTTGCTGGCCTCTGTCCAGATGTCTTGCTCTGACAAGTTGTGAGCTATGCTACAGGAATGCTGAATTCATGTCAGATAAGCCCCAGTGGTGACCACTGTGATGCAGTTCAGTTAACTCCAGCACAAGTGAACATGCACAAAAAGCAAAATAGCTATTACATAAAGCAATATAGCTATTACTCATGGTAGTGTGCATGGTAAATTGCATGCGGGTTACATGACTGGGTATTGCCAGGCAACAACAGAACAATGTCATACTCACCAGCTTTAGGCTGCTGTCCCATCTGCAGACCAGAGCATCCTAGGTAGTTGTGAGAGGCAGTTAATGTCAGCAGACTCACATGTGGCCTTGGAAAAGGATGGATGCAGCATATCTGCACATCTACAGTACTAACCACAATAATACACAATGTCCTGTCCTCACCATAGATATGCACTTCTGTGCATTAGAAAACCCCATCCGTAACTGCAATTGGACCTGACACATGGATGTACATACAATACAGATACGTGTATGTCTGATACATTAGCGTACTAATCCCCACTGGGCTCTTACATGCACGCTGCTTGTTGTGTGCATGTGTGTGTGCATGTGTGTGTGTGTGTGTGTGTGTGTGTGTGTGTGTGTGTGCGTGTGTGCGTGTGTGCGTGTGTGTGTGTGTGTGTGCAACCCACTTCCACAATGCTTCCCTTGGCTTCATGGTTTGTGCATTGGGCGGGTGCCCCGAGTTTGGCAAGGAGCTCCTTGGTGGGTGACAGTGGGGCTGGATGGCTGGGCCCCTACCTGTGGCTAGCCAGTCCCTCACTGCAGCAGCAGCCCATTGACAGGCATTGCAGATGAGGTTGGTGGCCTGATACTGTACATGGTCATAAGTTTTGCTGTGCAGGCTGGCATCATTTACCCTGTGGACCACACTGTTCCACAGGGTGGTCCTCTCCCGCACATCTTCTGCTTTCAGTCGAAATAACAGAGCATAATGTCCAATCACCTATTGGGTGATGATGTCAGTTTCCCCAACACATAATGTTGGTAGGCAAGCACTCTGCATGTTGCCTAGAAGACATAAACAGGAAAAAGGTCACAGGACCTCATACAGTTGTAAACTGCAGCTCAATAGTGGATACTACTTGCAAATAATCCATACTACACCATAACCCTCCAAGCTATCATGGCTATAGCAGCTTGCATTGCACTCCTGTCCCTGAGCTATCCTATTCCCCCCAATCTTGGACACTTGATTGCATAATCCTCCATTCTCCTTTCATTTCTTTGTAGAAGGTTGACAATGGGGATCTTCCATGTTGATGGTGTGTGGATGGTGGCAGGTCTGTGTTTGACTGTGGTGTATGATGGTGCTGTGATCACATGTCTGAGTTCATGTAGGAGGCAGAAAGTGATGTTACTATGCCCCATGGAGATATGCTGTTGTTGCCATCACTAGGCAATATGTACATGCTCACCATTGCTGAGGGGAGGAGTGTGGTTGATGTGCATATCCCCCTGTCCAACTGGGGTGGACAGGGTGGCAATGTTCCCACCTAACCTGTGTGAGCTAAGTTGCCTGTATCCATGGCATGTGTGTATGAAATGTTCTTTACACCAAGTACAGTGTGAATTGTGTTTCCTACGAGACTTACAACATATGTGGAGACACAGTTGCAATTGTCCTTTGCTGTGTGATATGTCTGATTTGTAGTCATAGTAAGCCTTACAGGAAGCCACCTGTGAACTTACATGCTTGCTCAGATATAGGTAGACTTGCTTCCAAGTTGTTGCCTGCATGTATGTGTCCCTGTACAGCCAATGTAGCAACCTATTATATGGTTTGTGTATTGCTGCTGTCTACCAAAGTGGATTATTTTACCTTGCTGGTGGCTGGTTATGCAGGTCAGGTACTACTGTGTCCATATAGTTACAGTGGATATAGAGGGTATACACTGCATGGTATTTGAGCAATTGGAACATGACACCACAATAATGCATTTCAAAACAATTCCCACCTGTAATGTGACCTGTAGCCTGTACAATTCAATTGAAAATATAACAATCTGGTCTGTGAAAACATGGAGATAATACTCAGTACAATAAGCCAGTTAAATGAGTGTGCACACCCTTAAACTGATATGTTGTATATGCACCTCTTGAGAGGGTTACAGCATTCATTCAGGTTTGTCTGGACTCTAACATCATGGCACATCTTCACTTGATAATAGTTGCTCACCTTCCTAGAAACACATTTGATTGTATTTCAATGGAATTGCACAGGTTAGGGGTCACATTCAAGATGAAAAACATTATTAAATGATCTTCTGTGGTCTGACTATCATACAGCACACAAACCTGGCATTCCAACAGGTGTGTGTACATTTGTGATATCCACTATATATATAGGTGTTGATATAGCTGGTAGTGGTAGTCATGGACAAAGGGTCATAACACAGTTGGACACTTCTCTGATTAATACCTGATAATTATGCCTACTCTAGTACCCATATCAGTGTCAGTACAATGCAACAACCAGCAGCTGTACACATTTATGTCTGTTGTATGCAATAACACTGATATTACACACATGTGCAACATGCAAACCTATGTACCTGACTGCTTGAAACCCATGTGATTAGTTTTGTGCCTTCCAGCTGAACATATGCATACATACATGTTCTCAGGGGATACCTGGTAAACATTTCTGTTTTATGTTAGTATGGCACACTGTATTTACAGTCATGCTGCTCAATCATACTTGTCAACCTGTTACAGCAGTACATCTGGACGATGGCACACATAAATGGATGTCAAAAGGAACATCGGTATTGATACTGTATTCATATAGCTGCACCATACATTAGTACGTTGATTGCACAGTAGGGTTTGGCATCACTGTGATAACCTGGAAGGTGTCCAACAGTTATAAGTAGACTATTATGTTACAATGTCATTGCTCACAGACTTGCCAATGGTTTGGCTGACATAGCACAGGTATATGTGTATGTGACTACAGATATCAGTCTCAAATGTGCTTATTGGTCAGCAAAACACTGTACAGTTAAATGTTATTAATTCAACATATCACATGCAGTTCAGCACACATGTCTACAACAGTACTTTACTATGCACATTCCGTCTATAGGTCTCTTAGCTTTACAAGGCAAACATGTATGATACTCTTATTCACAGGTAACATATGGATATGGACAACATCCCATTAACTGGCCTAGCAGTGGCAGTCACAACTGTTTGACAGACACCCCTGCAGTTGTCATATATGACCTGTCCTTTCCCAGGGTGAGTCAGGCTCCTGAGCTGTGGTCCTACCTTGCAACCTCAAAGAGCATCACATCTGGACAAGGGCTAAAATGATGGGGGAATAAGTAGGACAGACTTTAAATATTCCTGTTACAAACATAGGAAGTTTGTAGAATGATACATTTTGCATTACTGTGAATATTCTTAAGGATGTGGAGTCCTAAACTC
>NC_056746.1:1225836169-1225873669 GCF_019279795.1 Protopterus annectens | reverse complement strand
CCCATTTCTGATATACAACTAAAAAAAAGTGACATGTGTAAAGTCGGGAGGCTGCACCCCCCACACCCCCCTACTTAAATATACCAACTCTGAGATCTCACCACATTGCGGAAATGGGATTATATCCCGTTCTGCACTACTCACCATTGTTGGTGATCTCCTCCATTGGCGGTGTGGTCTCGGTGATCTTTTCATTGAGGAAGTGTGGTTTTGTCGATCTGACAGGTATATATATATATATATATATATATATATGTGTGTGTGTGTGTGTGTGTGTGTGTGTGTGTGTGTGTGTGTGTATATATATATATATATATATATATATATATTTGTATACATATATATATATATATATATATATATATATATATTTGTATACATATATATATATATATATATATATATATATATATATACACACACACACACACACACACACACACACACACACCTCAGTATTTATTGGTAATATATCTATATATTGTACACATATATGGATCTCCCTACGTATCTCTCTCTCTCTCTCTATGTTTCTATTCAGATATATATATTTATAGATACCAATTCTTCTTAATTGCACAGCAGTGTATCTTCTCTATTGTAAACTGGCTGTAAAGAAGGGTATGTTTGAAAAAAACATACAAATCTACCGCTGACATGGCTTACTGGTACATTGTTTTGATTATAGTGTGCAGGGTCCTGGTTTCAAGATCTGCAAGGGCTGTTTATTTTCTTGCTAGGCAGAACAAGGACTGTTGGATACAGAGTAGTTAAGGCAGTTTTGAGCAGCTTTAAGCATGTTTGCGTGGGTTTGCATGATGTTGAGCAGTGCTAATGTACAGTTAAACTAATAGGCACTTACACTGTGCAGGCTTCGCTTACCAGTGCACAAATCTGCTTAGCATTTACATTTAAGCAATGCTTAAATCTGCTAAGTATATCTCAGCCCTGGTAACTATTGATCACATTCCAGTCTGATAAAATAGCAGAGTAGTGACATCTTTAATAAGTGTATTTAATTTCCTGTACATAGCATGCTTCTATGTGCTGTCATTACAGTAGCAAGGGGTGTGAGTATACTATGCGGTACACCTGAGTATATATGGGTAGTACCACAATCTTTTTCTCTTTGTATTTGTTTCATACATGGTCAATATCCCATGTTATATGGAGTCACACTTGCATGTTACACCAGCTACAGTGCACTGGTTGACAAATATAGTTTAACAGATATTGTATCGTTACGTTAGTACTTTTAACAGTGCTTTTCCAAGTAAGATTAGATTGAAGATTGTAGTACTGGAACCATACACCCCTGCATGCAAGGCTGGACTCTGAGTACTGACTATCTTGTTCTTGGTGTTTCAGCTGTATGTTTTTATACATCTCCTATTGGATATTGATCTGATATGTTGATATTAACTGTAGACTACTATGTATTTGGACATGGTATTGAGGACTGCTGTCATGTAGTAATGACATACCTTTCAGTTTCAGGAATCTATCTTTCAAAACATTCATCCTAATGCATAATCTGTTGGCTTTCTACTTTCTGTCTGTCCTCTGTACAGATGTGCAGATGTCAGGCATGCTACGGCCATACCACTATGTAGGTGCTCACATTGTATTGTGCTGTGGGCCTGGATGCTCCTGCTAGGTCATCCATATGGGACATTCCTTAATGTGGGCCTTGACCCTTTTCCTTGCTTGTGTGAGGGATATTACAGAGGTGGTGGCCTACAGATTCACATACAGTAGGTGGCAATACATCACAGGACAGGACATGTGGAGACAGCCAAACTACATGGAGGACATACCCCCAGATTTTTGAACAGATTCTATGTCATCAGTGCTGTTATACACGTGGTGGATTGATAGATTAACAGGGTTTGTGTTGGCATGCATTTAGTGAGTGACTTCACGACACACAGTGATATGTCTCTGACATACCTCTCCACTGGCACGCTGTCCACAGACTGGCTATATGTCTGCCTGTTATGTTTTGTCTGTTCCCCAGACAGTTGGTGTCTTTGGTAAATCAGTCATGAACTCTGGGGAATGCAGTCAGTAAATACTCACATCTATTGGTATTACCAATGTCATATTCCTCATAAAGGATGTTACAACAAACCCAGTGACATCGGCAACTTTCTCAAATTATGACAGCAGTATGTCCAATCTACCCCTGTGTTTGTGCCTTTGTCCCCAAATGATGTCAGGCTTTGTCCAGATGTCAATCAGGCCCAGATGTATTTTATTATCATTATTTCTTGACTTCATTCCCGCTAACATCCCAGTGATGTAGTACACCCACAGATATGTCAGGGAAGAGGCCATAGATATGAGTCCTGAGTCTGTGCATTCTGAGGTGAACTGTACATGTGAGAGGCCTGTGTATGTCTGGCCATTGTTAACAGACTGTCATGATTGAGTACACATGTCATGTGTACATGTTATTTGGGCTGTGTATTGGGGGTGGCGGATGGAAGTGTTATGGCTCCTTCTTTATCTGACTGTGCATGCTGCTCCAGTTTCCAGTGATCTATTGGCTGTATGTGTTTGTAGGGGCAAAACTGAGATATGCCCTGTACCAAGGTCTCTATTCAGACTACACTGACAATTGGGACTCTATATGTAGGGCTAGTGTGTGGGTGGCAAACAATGATGTACTTGGTCACACAGTCATTGTACTCTATTGTTCACTTGACTTAGTATGTGACTGTGGTGATGTTGGTTGTGGGTATGCACTTTCACAATAGTGTATGTTTGTCACTGCTGTTACATCCCTGTAGTGCCTGACGTATTTGTAAATACACATGTAATTACCCATACCAGATATCCTAATTCAATTACTTGTGCTATTTCAGTAAATATATGTTAGAGCACACAGGAGGGTGTTACTACAGCAACTGTGTTAGCTAACCTACACCACTACTTCAGATACATCCCCATTTTCATGGCTTCCACCCACCACTTTGTCAGCCTTAGTCCAGATTCATTGCAGAATGGGGTTCTAAGCATACCTGTCAACTGGCTGGATTGTTTCAGGTTGTCCAGGTTTATTGCTCATATTTCTGGTCTGTTTAACAGATTATTATCATCTCTCTGGCAAATCACTGTAATGATATGATTGTTGTCAGAAAATAAGGACATACATTTCATTTACCTACCTCACATCCATCAGAATATGTATGCTCACACAAACAGTCACACTGCCAAGAAGATTACAGGGGGACAATGACCTCTTCCTTCCTGAATGCTAATGAGCTAGTACTGAGATGTGCCACATAGAAGGGCTTTGTGACCACAGTGGCGATATGGTGGTCAAGAGACATTGCTGTCAACCTGTGTACCCAGATCTTTTATAATGCCTTCTTTGTTCAGTGGACTACCATCAATGTGGTAAATCATGGGAACAGGTTTTCCACAAAGGGGATGACAACACATTTTCTGACATTGAGATTAAGGGCATGACTCTGACACCAGTCACTGGTCTCAGTGAGGCCTTTCAGTAGGATGCCAACATCACTTGGGTAGTTAATAATTGCTCCCAACTTGCAATTGTCTGCAAACTTTGTAGCCAGAGCCTCTTCATGTTGGCATGGACTTCAGAGAAGTTGATACCAAACATGAGAGGACCCTGTGGGTCTCCACTTATGACTGCTCAGCAGTCTGACTTGGAGTCAGCTATTTCCACACTGTGAGTCCTATCTGTGACCCAGTTTGCAACCTGCCTAGTGATATAGGTGTTCATGCCTAGCTTAGTGAGATTTTGCATGATTCCTGAGTGGGGAATGTTATCAAAGGCTTTGGCCAGATCAAGGTATGCTGTATCTGCCACCTTGCCTTCATCCACAGCTCAGGTGACTGACGGCAAGAAGTTGACCAGGTTGATTGAGCAGGTATGACCTACCTTTCAAAAAAAGTAAACTGTGTGGGATCCTGAGTCTTCAGATTCCCATATCCTTGTTTATTAGGTGAATGATGATGCATTCTATAGCTTTGCATAATAGACTTGTCAGACAGTTGGGGTGGTATATCCCAGGGTCATAGTTGCACCTCATTTGTGGAGAGGGATGACTGTAGCAGTGTACAATTTAGTAGGGACAAAGCCTGAGATGAGGCTGTGCTTGCACAAGGCACACAGGTGAGGTGCCAGGTCACTTTGTAGTTCATGTAGAGCACAGCCAGTGATATTGTCAGGCCCCATAGAAGCTGTATTCTTGGCCTTGGACATTGGTGTTTTAACTTGTGCAGCAGTAATACTGGGTGCCTGGCAGTGTTGTATTGTGACTGGTCCTTTGAGGGGAGAGAGAGGTATAAAGTTTGCACTCAATATGTCAGCCAGTATATTGGCAATATTGGTTGGCTCAGTCTAGGAGGTACCATTGTCTAGTAGCTTTGAACAAATCTTGGTATGGCCATGGAGATTCTTGACATAACTGTATGAGGCCTCGTGGTTGTCTTTTCTATGTGCTCCAATTCTGTTTTCACAGCTAACTTTGTAGTATTTGATGAAGGATCTCAACTTTTAATTGAGGGTGATGAGGGATTTTTTCCAGTCTTGGGACTTCATCTTATTCCATATTGGTCCCCTTCTTCTGTTGTACAGTTTCTTTATGGCTGGGGACACCAAATCAGCTTCCTTTTTCCAGAGGTGAGGGTCCTGGTTCTATTGGGTATGGCACTATCCATGCATTTGTGTATGTATTCATAGTGCATTGTTGTTTGATTCAGCAGTCATCTAACTAATCTCCATTTGACTCTGAGGTCTGTTGTTATTAGACCATTGTTAGCTTTGGACAGGGTTTTCATGGTGTCTATCTGTGGAGGGGGGTGGGGAGGGCTGTGGATTTTCAAATGTGATTAATGTCTGTTACAATATAAGAAGGGAGGAGTTGACTATTGGTGTATAGCAGCAGTTGCCTATGTTAGCAAGGACCAGGTCAATGTGATGGGCAGGTGCACCGGTACATGAGTAGCTTTCCCAGGTAATGGTGGGGTAGTTGGAGTCAACCAGTATGGGAGTGATAGGTTGGACCCTAATATTCTCCAGGGTTTTTAGGGACATGGAGTGTGTGTCTTGGGACATGTCTGGGGACCTATAGCAGTCTACAACATGAACCACTGTCTCACCCAATGTTAACTATTATGGAAATTATATTATTATTATTATTATACAAATTATGGAACTCACTCCCACCCACAATTACCTCCATACCATCATGCACCCACTTCAAAACTTTACTAAAAGCGCAACTAAAAACATGCTGGCTATGCCCTTGCAACTCCAACTCTAATATCATCCACCCCATCCAACCACTACCTTTCTTTCCTCTCCACTAACTACTTTGATTATCTGAAGAAGTCATTTTATCGACGAAAACGTGTATTTGTTTACTTACTGTGACGTTAATAAAACTTGGCTGGATTTTGTGGTACCTTATTGTGAGCTTCAACTGAGTGGTGGAGGTTATCTGGACTGGTTTAGCTGTTTTTTGTGTTTCGTGGTTTATTGTGGTTACAGCGCTTTCTATTTGTGGTACCTTGATTATAGCAAGCTCAGATGCTCATAAGCCAGTACTTATTATACAGCACAAACTTCTTCTTCTTGTAACATTTGTTAATGTCTGGTATGCACTTCACAGATAAAGATTCTAGTTGTTTACTGATGTACTATGTTCTTCATCTGTAAATATGTTGTAAGTAATTGCTATGTAAATTGTTAATCACTATGTAATCCAATGTAAGTACTGTCTGTTTATTTTAACTGTGGAGCTTTTCTCCCCGGGCCTCCGCTGAAAATGAACCTACGTCCAGTCGGACACTCCCAGTCAACAAATTTAAATAAATAAATAAATAAATAAAACTACATCTGCAGGATCTGTAATGCATAATGTTATTCTACCACTCTGGAGGTGTGTCCATCCTTAATGAATATGGAAATACCACCACCTTTGACACTTTGGTCTAAGTTCTGCAGCCAACAGTTGTGGAATGAGTTATTGGCTGGTAGTGCAGGAGTACTTCCTGCTGACTTTAACTAGGTCTCTCTTACAACACAGATGTCATTGTTCCCCATTTTAAGGAACACTTCCAGTGAGTGCATTTTCAGATTTAGACATCTAGTGTGCAGCAGCATGACCCTCAGATTGCATGTGTTTGTAGCTATCATATATTTCTGTATATTTCTGTATACATATATATATATATATATATATATATATATATATATATATATATATATATATATATATATATATATATATATATATATATATATATTTTTTTATTTTATTTATTTTATTTTATATATATGTGTGTGAGTGTGTGTGTGTGTTTGTATTTATTCACCTTACTATATATGTGTGCATGCATATATGTAGATATAAATGTGGATGTATATCACTATATATATATATATATATATATATATATATATATATATATATATGTGTGTATGTGTGTGTGTGTGTATTAGGTATAGATTTGTCCACATATATGCATCTCCATATAAATATACATGTATATATGGAGAACCTGACTGATTCTACTGACTTCTTTCCCTACTGTTCAATGACTGTAGTAACTGATATCTTGGGAATGTCATCACTATTTTATAGGGTTCAGATGGTATAATGGTACATTGCTTTCATAGTAGTTTACAGGGCCCTGGTTTCAAGAATTGTCAGGCCTTATTACTTTGTTGCAAGGCAGAACAGTTCTGCTGGGGAGGAAGGGATAAGGGCAGTAATTAACAGAGGTCCCTAGTTTGGGCACCTTCACCCCCATTTAGACAGCCTTTGGACAGATTTGTTGCAGTAAGAGGTTCAGAGTGTGGATCTGATGTCTGTCTGCACTACATACACATATCAATATGTATATATTCAGATATATAAATACATTTATATATATATATATATATATTGATACTGATATTTGTTTTACGTACATACTAAGATATTTATATATATGTATAGATTTACTTTCTCTCTCTCTACATATATATATATGTCATATGTATGTATATTTTAAATGTATATCTCTACTTATAGTACGTATTGTTTATATATATATATATATATATATATATATATATATATATATATATATATATATATAAGGCCTGCTGCGGTGTTAAATGGACACAATCTATTCATTCTTGCACGGAACTTTACTGAATCACAGGGAATGTCTTTTATCAGTCTTTAGCATGTTATTCTGTCTTTGTAACCATCCTTATGTGACAACACATGTTCTGTATCTGATTATACATGGGATAGAATAGCCAGCCTTATTTCTTAGACTTTAGTATCCTGGCCAGACCCTTTGGAGCTAATATCATGGGGGGGGGGGGGGTTACTCATAGGTTATTAAATTTAGAAGCAAAACTTATCATCAATTTAGGGACCATGCATCCATGTGGATTAAATTTAGAGGTAAATTGGGGCATGTAAAATATTGATTTGAAAATATTTTACTGGTAAAATATTTATTCAGGTACATTGTAGCGGCTTGTTCATGTTTATGCTCAATTTTATGTATTGGGTGCATAGCTTTATATATTAATGTAATATTCAATGTAATATTGATGAATTACTGTTTATGAATTATCATAGTGTTGTTATATAAAGATGAAGCTGAGTAATTAGTTTGTGTATATATTTAATATTTAACATATATTTTTCATTTTGCAGGTTGGGCATTGTGAAAGTTATATTAAAGTGTTTGTTTGACCTTCACTTCATTTAAGGGGAACTGTGTTTTTAAATTTGGGTGCTGATTTTTATATAATTCAATTACAATGGGAAAATGGAGTAATTTGCATATGTTATCGGTGGGATTTAAATAAGCTGCAGCAAGATATGATGTTATTCCTTGAAGGCTTTTTAGCTGAGATACCAGAAGCATTAATAGAAGTAAAGGGAAGATAAAATTGCCTTTAACGACCCTTGGTCTATGGGTAGTGATAGTCAGATGAATGAGAGGTATGACCAACTAGAAAAGTAATTGAAGAAGGAAGTTTTTTTGTTTTATGACATCAAATTATTGCAAAAATATGTTGAGCTTAACATCACTTCAAGAGGACTGAGGGTGGATTGTTAGCCAGCATTTGATTTCTCTGAAGAAGAGATGGACTTGCTGGAGGAGTGGAAATCCATCTCTCTGTTGTGCACTGTTAGCTGGCTCAAAATTCTTATTAAGAGAAATGTCCATGCTCAGGAGAAAGTGTGGAGTTGTATTACACAACTACAAGAGGCTTTGATATTGGAGACCACAGATATAATATTTTCTAACAGAATGAAAGACATTAAAGTTTGAGTCGCTAAGGTGAAGACTGAGATTATAGAAAGGAAAAAGAAGAAGCTTACCGGAGATGTTAATTATTATGGCAGCGGTATAATTTTTTCTTGGCAAAGTAAGGGCATAAGGGGGCATGATACCAATGTGACCAAGGGAAGCAGATCACGCTCAGGATGTTTATCAAGTGATACCTCTGTTTCTTCAGGGGAGATGGTGTCTAACGGTTGCAAAAGTGTTTCCTTTGAAGATATGAACAAGGAAATAGACAGTTCGGCACAAGCAGGAGGAGTGGAGGATTCTGAGGTTTCGGTTCGTGGCAAAGGACGAGGTAGATGATACCAGGGAAAGAGAAAAATAAATTAAACTGTGTTAATAGACAGGACAAGGATTATGTGAGTCCTGTAAGTACTGTTTTTTCTGATTCAGAACAGGACCAGCAGAATGATTTAAATATTGTGAACTTGTAGGACCTGGCATTATCGGATGAAGCTGTTAGTGTTTTATTGAAGGGTATTAAATTTGTCCCTACTCATATGCCAACATTAGCTGACTTGGGGGAAGTTATAAAGTTTTGTAGAAAGCTGCATTTGAGTTTTTTTTCTCCAACAAGCAGTCAGTAAGTAGTGAAGAAGTGTTGATGAATAATGAATCTGTTTTGGATAATTCTTTATTAAATGTGTCCATTCATGACAATCCTTTTGTGGATGTTACAAATGTGATTTATTTGGATACCAGTAATGACTCTGTCCAATTGGATGAATGTATGGGGTTTACCACTGGGTATGGAAAACTGTATGTTCCCAAGGTTCCTTATGTGAGCTCTTTTATACCTCCCAAAATTTCTTCAGCAGTTAATGTGCTTGAAATTGTTTTATGTAAACAAATCAAAGTAGATTATTTGAATTCTGTCAAAAGACATAGCATATTTAATTTAAATAAATTGGAATGGATGTCCTTAAAGCAGTTATGATATTTAACTGAGCAGTATGTCTTTACACAGGGTGACAAGAGGGGAAATTGGGTCATTGTGACCAAGGAAGGTTACAGCAGCATGGTGCTTGAATTATTATCGGATGATAAAGTATATAGGAAATTACATTCAAATCCAGCAAGCACATTTAATGAGTTATTATTTGAACTGTTGGAGAGAGGTGAAAGGTTGGGCTTTTTTAACTCATCAGATGTTAAGAAGCTGTTTATTAAAAGTCCAAGGGATGCCAGGTTTTTTGCAATTCCGAAAATACATAAATCACTCATTAAACCACCTGGAAGACCGATTGTATCGGGGGTGGAAGCATACTTGCAGAACATTGGCATCTTCTTGGACTCACAGTTAAATGTATTTCTCCCCAGGGTACAATCTTATGTTAAGAATACTGCTCAAGTTTTGGAGTGCATGGGTGAAGTACAGTGGAGTCCTGATTATTATTGGGCCTGTGTGGATGTCAAGTCCCTGTATATATACATCAAAATGGAACAGGGCTTAGAGGCCATTGTGATAATGATGGGTGAGGGTCCACATACAACTTTTGTGTGTCAGTTATTGGAGTTTGCCCTCATACACAACTATTTTTCATTTGAACAAGCATTTTACTTGCAGATAGAAGGTACTGCGATGGGGGCGGCTTTTGCCCCCTCGTATGCTACCCTGTTTATGTCATATTTTGAGAACATGTTCATCTATCCTACATTGTTTTACAAGAACAATGTTATTTTGTTCAAACGATTTATAGATGATTTAATCTTAGGGGTGACCAAAGTGAATTTGGGAAATTCATGGAGTTGTTGGGATCTAACTCATTTGGCCTTGAGGTCACTTATAGAACTAGTGAGAAGTTAATGCAATTTCTTGATGTTGAGTTTTATGTGGATGCTCCAACTTAGGCCCTTTCACAAGGAAACAGCTGCTAATAATTGTTTGGAGGCCAGCAGCTCTCATCCATTGCATTTGTTGAAATCCTTGCCATATGGAGAATTCAAACGTAAATTTGTCAATACATCAGACAAACAAACATTGGAAAGGGAATTTTCCAAAGTGAAAAATAGGCTGTTCAAGAGGGGTTATAATAATGTTTGCATTCAGGAGGCTATGGACAAAATCAAAGGGTTAACAGGTAGGAATCGTGAGAACAGTGGTCCCAGGTTGGGATTTAATGGCAATGGTTTGGCTGAAAAAGAGGACATTCTTTTGTCACTAAATTTTCCCCTTTCTCGGACATTCTTAGGGAACTTATTAATAAATTATGGTCAGTGATTTATAGAGATGAGGTAGTGGGAAAGTTATTTGCTAGTAAAGTCACTTTTTCTTATGGTATATTCAACAGTTTAAAAGAATTGCTGAATCAGAAGGCACAGAGAAATGTTGGGGGGAATCTGGGTGCATTCCCCTGTGGAAAGCATAAAGTATGCAATAGGATTAGGAACCTACATGGCACACTCATTAATGGGAAAAACTTTTGGATTAAAAATCAATTTAACTGTGACTCATGTGGAGTCACATATATTCCAGTTTGTGGGTGTTTGCCGACCATGTGGTACATCGGACAGACCAAAAGTAAAGTCAAATTGAGGATTCTAGAACATTTGGGTGACATTAGGAACTCGAGATTAGAGAACCCAGTGGCCCAACATTTTTGTTCTGTCCATGAGGGAAATATAGACTGTTTCTTCTTTAATATCCTGTCCAGACCCTTTGGAGCTAATATTATGGGGGGGGGGGGTTACTTGCTCGTAGGTTATTAAATTTAGAAGCCAAACTTATTATCAACTTAGAAACCATGCATCCATGTGGATTGAATTTAGAGGGAAATTGGGCCATGTAAAATATTTATTTATAATATTTATTTATTTGAAAATATTTAACTGATAAAATATTTATTCAGGCACATTGCAGGGGGGGATTCATGTTTATGCTCAATTTTATGTATTGGGTGCATAGCTTGATGTATTAATGTCATATTCAATGTAATATTGATGAATTACTGTTTATGAATTATCAGTGTTGTTATATACAGATTAAGCTGGGTAATTAGTTAGTTTGTGTATATATTTAATATTTAACCTATATTTTTCATTTTTCAGGTTGGGCATTGTGAAAGCTATATTAAATTGTGTGTTTGACCTTCACTTCATTTAAGGGGAACTGTGTGTTTAAAATCGAATACTGCTTTTTTATATTATTCAATTACAATGGGAAAATGGAGTAATTTGCATATGTTATTGGTGGGATTTAAATATTATGTTATTCCTTGAAGGCTTTTTAGCCGAGGTACCAGAAGCGTTAATAAAGCACTTGCAGCATTTATTGTTTGGCTCCTGAAGTGTTTTTTGGAGATTTTGGTTGGTGTGTTTTGTGTGATCTCCTGGACTATATAAACAATGAAATGAAATTCCTTGAATCTCTTCCTGACACAAACAGCCAGAATCTTATTCAGGCATATCTATTCAACAAAGGGAATACATTAATAAATAAATTTAAAAAAAATCATAAGTAAAACAAGTAAAAAGCAGGCTAATATTGCTGAAAATTATCAACAACAGTTTTGGAGTCATTCCCTGCATAGGCCTTGTTAAGTACTTTGGCAATATAGCATCACAAATCTCTTGAGAACAGCATCAGAATCAAAACATTTTGAAAAGAGATGCAATGGCATATGGAAAGCTTTCAGTCATTGTTAAATGCAAGTTTTTCATAACCATCTGTCTTTGATATTTGTGGGCTTACCCCCAACATAAATGTAGCTACACCACTATTGCACTATTTCCTGGAGAAGAAACAGTTTCGAAAAAATTTACTATTTCAGTGAATTTCAGTGAGTTGCCTCTCAATGAAATAGATTGTTACTGTCATATTCATTAGATACTTTATATATTTTTCACAAATAGTGCAACTGTATGTAATCATTTGAAACATCAGGACCAGCTAGAGTCCCAAAAACACAGAAACTGAATGACAAAAAGAACGGACTTACATACACTAAGTCTGAGATGCCATTTCTCAGAATATCCCCTTTCCTTGGTAGTATGGCAGTCTCAGAGTTGGATTATATACGTTTATGGAGGGCTTGCCCCCACGTCTGGTGCAGTAGTAGCTTGATCCCCTGCAAAAAAAGTTTAAAGCAGGAGAGATTTTTGAGAATTGCTATTCTCCGGGTGTCTTTTTTTCAGCTTGTTGGCACTCGGCATTTCGAGTTCCATCATTTTAATAGGGAGCCACAAATTTATTATAATTTATAAAAGTTTTTGTCATATGGAAGACATATTTAAAAATCTCAAATGTCAAAAGTTTGGTAGAATTTTAATGTCTAATATTGTACCCAACGCTATAGCTTACAACTTTATGGACATAAGATAATTTACTTGCTAATTATCATATAACAAGAAATTCCTTTTAAAACAGATTGCAATATTCAGCTTAGCTCAATTTTAGTTCCCTAGGAGAAAACATGTATTGCTGGCTCAGTGTTTAATAAAAGATAGTTTCATAGGTCCATAAGTATTTACCAGACTATTTTTATGTGAGGATAATTAGAAGCCAAGCCTTGTATTCCAATGGTAGTTTTAGCCCTTATATTTTGTGTATGAATAACCCAGAACAGGTAGAACTGATATTTTGGAACATTACTTGTTGCCTCTTTTCATAAAAGATATGGGTGCTAAGCCAGGGGATAAATTTATAGTTTTCCTATCCAGACATTCAAATTTTGTTTGAATAGATAAGAGAAGTACTTTGATTTAGGAGAAGTGAAAGACAGTTTCATAGCAGCAGTGTTCACTGTGATACATATCACTCCCTCAAACATGTCTTGTTTATGTTGCAAAAGTAATAGAAATCCCTTGATTAGGTGTTTATGCTACCATTGGACTAGTAAATGTGTAATAGGTCTGACAGGATAGGGCCTCTTGAGGTCACCACCGATAAAAGAGACAAGATTTGAGATGGCTTGCATAGTTTTCATGATTTATGTCCTTTTTTCAGTGAGAAAGCAAGGAAGCCATTTCAATTGTGCCAAGTGTTTAGATAGCTACATTCTGAAAATGGCATTATATTCAATGATACACCTAATGAAAGCTGAGTAAAGTAAAATGATTACATTTCTGGACCTGAATGCCATACCTTTAAATATAAGCTGGGCAATGAAAAAAGGAACTTTTCAATGGTAGATATGTGATGAACAAATGACAGTTCATTATTGACAGAAGTTCAACTTTCGTGGGTTTGTTTTCAATGTGAAATTTCACAAGGATCATCCTTCTTGCCAAAGGTTACTATTAAAAATGTCATGGTATTCAGTTTTAGTCCTTGGTTTTGACACCAGGTATTTGTTTGGCAGTGGCCCTCTTGGAGTCTCTTAGTTTCATCTTTGGAGTTTATGATGGCATCAAGTTTATAGTCTTCTGCAAACTTTGCCAGCCATAGACCCTTACCACTAGCTTTATCCTCCATGATGTAAAGGCCAAAGTGGAGTAGCCCAAGGACTGAACTCTGAGGTATGCTATTTGTGAGCCAGTTTGCTATCCATTGAGTTTTATAAGGCTTTACATTTAACTTGAAGAGATTAACTGTGATGTTTGAATGTGGGATAGTGCTGAGTGCCTTTGCTAGGTTTACATATGCAGTGTGAACTGATTTATCCTCATTCGTTGCTACATTAATCCTCTCAAATAAATTGACCAGGATAAGTAGGAAGGAACTTCCCTTGACAAATCCAAACTAGTATGGGTCAGGTGTTTAAGGTTGTGTATATCCTTATTTATTAACTCTTGTTTAATGTCTCTCACTCTTTTGGGTTTCTAATACTGTGATGGGAATGTACCCCATTCTTAAGTCAAAGTAAAATTAAAGTTCATGAGATTAGATATTAGTCAAAAGTGCTCTTCACAGCACCTGCAGTGTGCCCAGCATTGGCTCCTTATGCACTTCATATGAAGTTACATGTTTCAATAGCATATCTAAATAAGACTATACATTCTTTTTTTTTTTGAGACCCATCACTTCTACTACACTTGGAACTGTCTGGGTATCCTTCTTCCACATTGCCCTCATTTCTGACTGAAAATCCTGGTATTTTAAGACTTTGCGTCACGTTTTGCTTAAGACACTGTTATCACTGGGTATAAAACTTAAAATGATCAATGCTACTTTTGTCTTCTTTTCATGGATTACTATAAGTGTTTTTCTCGCATCTATTTTTCAACTGTTGGTAATGAGTGAGCCCATGTAATATAAACTTCATTCTCTATAATGCTTTGTAGGTCTTCTTTCCAATGCTTCTCAGCTACTTCAATATTGTAACAGCTGCACAATCCCAAGTACAACAGTCTTGCCACATTAATATGCCTTTCAGTATACAGGCCCATTACCATTAGTGCATCGCACCCAGCTCAAGATGCATAACTGTTTTCAGTTCTGATTTAAAGAAACTGTATTTGTCTGTTTCTCCCACATGCTCAATGGACTTTGTAAACCAATATGTACATAGTCCACTGTCTTAGGGCATATAATCATTTCATCTTTTGGTTTAAATTCACCTTTCCTTATCCATTCCTGCATCAAGTCCTGATCAGCATAAGGTTGTTTCAGGAATTTTCTATTCTTGAAACTATATTTATGCCTTTTACACATTTCTTACCTTCTTATCTGATCCTTGTCCTTATATTCTTTCTTTTTCTTTTTCTTTCTGGCACATTCAGTTCAGTTGCTGCCTGATTGTTGTCTAATTCTGGTTTGGTATCCATTCCCTCTTGACATCAATATGCTTCTACTAAATAAATCAGGGAAATCATCTTACAATGTTTTCTCTTCAAGTTTCAAAACTTTCACTGTGTTTGGATCTGATGAGGTCAACAGATATGTATGCAATTCTACAATTGCAGATGTGTACACTTAATACATTTTGAGGAGGCCCTTAACACTTTCAGAATGTGGAATATATAATCTTGGTACCCACTGTTTTTTTATATATCATTTGATAAACATGAAATATTTTTCTTGTTTTCTGTCCAATTGATTTATTACCTTTTGGGGTTAGTCAATCAGCCCAAAACTGTAAGTTAGAACAGGAAGAGCAAATTGGTTATGGCTTGGACTTTATTCCCAGATATCAGGGGAATTTTCAGTATTAATTGTAGTCTTCTGAAGTATTCCTTGTTGCGTTTTATTCACATTTGCTCATGTGTTATTTTCTGTCCTTCATCAATTATAAAATATTTATGCACTCCCTCCTGCTCAGGTTCTTTTATGTCATATTCTTGTGCCAAGACTAATATTTTCTTTGTGCTTTAAATGTTACTTTTGCACATTTATCAAGGACAGATAACATTCTGATATCATCTGAGTAAGTTTTGTCACTTCCAGGTGTGCTTTCAGTTCATTTATGAACTACATATTTTTAAATCATCCACAAAAAGAAGTATTTACATTTTATCATAACCAAGCTGTCTGTTAAGTAGACAGCTTAATGTATTCAGTGCAAGACAAAAGAGGAAGGGTGACAAAGAGTCACCTTGGGATCTATTCTTTATCATGGCTTAGCTTCAATGTAGTTTTCCACTGTTTCATGGTCACTGTAATATAATTGATCAATGTAGGGTACATCTTGTACATCTGTAAGCACTCCTTTATCCATGAATGTGGGATGCTGTCAAATGCTTTTTTGTAATTTATCTGTGCCATACTTAGATTCTTTTGCTTTTTACAATTTTCCATCATGACTATTTAAGAACAAATGCTCTTTTGCTTCATATGACTTTTTTGTTACCTTTTTTCTATTGCCAAGAGTTTTATTCTAAATAACTATAAACTCTGCCTGTATCAATTCCATTGTATAGTTTATACATCATCAGAAGGCATGTTACCGGTCTATAGTTTTCTGGATAGCTTGCAGATTCAGTCTTAAGGGGGAGAATCATTTTTTCATGTTGTTAACCAGGATGGTGTCTGTTCGGGGTATGCATATAAGTTACAAAGGGCTAAATCTTCATGTAAATATGTTAATACGTTTAGCCAAAAATTAGGTACTGCATCTGGTCCTAGGCTTTTCCATTTAGGAGCTTTTCTTAATTTTGTTTAAATTTCTCTGGCTCTTATTTCATTCCATTTCATATCCTGTATATTTGAACTTCTTACTGTTTCTTTTCTATAGTATCTTCATACATATTTCTCCAAATTGTTTCTATTTCTTCTTTTTTTGGTGGAGTTTCTATTCCTTTTGCTTTATTTCCCCATTTTCTATAACATTTTTTTGGGTCATCAGTGAATTATTTATTTTGCACTTTTCATTTATATTTATCTGCATGTCTTCTAATTTTTTCTGCCTGTGCTGACATATTTAGTTTATTATTTGCAATAGTGTACAATAGATCTTTATTGTTCTAATACTGCATGCTGCTTTTATCACATCCATCTTTCTAAGTATTTTTGTTATCTGTTCCCTCTTATATACTGTTCTAACAGTGACACTTCTTTTCTCAATTACTTTATAATTTTCTCTAATTGATACTTCCCTGATGGCATTTGATTTCCTCCCTTCCTTTCCTTATAGCCCTGTATTTTTGGTAAGACTTTGTTATTAATTTAGCTGCAGAGTAATGTGTCCTGTTTTTGTTGTCACATGGGTTTCTGGTAACAGTCTTGATTACTATTTTCATTTGTTTTATCAGACTTCTAACATTTGGGTTCTTATAGACTATCTGCAATCTATTTATTTCATCAGTCTTAACATGTCTATCTGTCTGCATTAAATCAAGCAACTCTTCCATTAGATCATTTTCTTCTAAACTGAGGGCACATTCTTTGTTCTGTATTTCCTGGGGGCATTCTACAGAAAGTTCTAGAATATCTTCCTGTGACATTCTCCTCAGCTGCATCCTGCTTCATCTGCTACTCTTTCATATTGGAACTCACTGGCCTATCCACTCCACAAGACTTACTGCACCACAGTTACCACCATTTTGGCTTATTCACTTGCTGTGCAACTCCAGCTGAATTTCTGTACTGGTTTCTTACTGAAGGCTCTAGAGTATCTTCATGTGGCAACTGAGCAGATGTTTCCTGTTCTACCTGTTTTTCCTTAATTTGAGGTCTCACTGTTCCATTGTGCTGTGAAGTTACCACAGTTAGATTTTTTAAACTAAATCCTTCACTTCACAGATAATCCATAAATTCAGTCTCTGTTTCTTTAACTTTTACATTACTAATTCAATTTTCTAGTTTTCCCCTTTTTTATTTCTGTATTGTAAATGTTTTCATATCAGAATGCCTTTGCTTGTATTTCTCTTCATATATCTTTGGTGCTGCTTTTTTCATATTGATTAATTTTCCTTTCTCATTTGCATAAATATTGCATCATATTAAATCTCTTCTTCTTTTTCATGTCCATATTTCTTCTTCAGATGTTTCCTGCACCAAGTGTTTCTTCAAACTTTGGGGACTTATTGTTTCATCATGCTGTGACATAACCTGTGTTAACACTTTCTACACTAAATAATTCAGTTCACAGATATTCCATAACTTCAGCTTCTATATGTTTTAGATCTACTTCACTGACCTTCTGTTTTACATCTCCCCTTTATGATCTTATTTTTTGTATTGTGAAAATTATCATATCTGGGTGTCTTTTCCTGTATTTCTCTTCAAATATCTTTGGAGCTGCTTTTCTGATTAGTTTGACATTCTCCTTTGCATAAACATTACACCACATCAGATCGTTCTTTCTTTCTTTCCCATGTCCATGTTTCTTTTTTTATACCTTTTAAAAAATCTCTAAAATTTGTAGTTTATATTTTCACACTTCAATTTTCACGCTTTTCTGATTAGTTCGACATTCTCCTTTGCATAAACATTACACCACATCAGATCTTTCTTTCTTTCCCATGTCCATGTTTCTTTTTTTATACCTTTTAAAAAATCTCTAAAATTTGTAGTTTATATTTTCACACTTCGCCAGTCACTTCTTTTACCAAATGGCCTAACGTTTCTTGGTATATATATATATATATATATATATATATATATATATATATATATATATATATTGTTTTTCAGGAATCTGTTGTATTAATGAATACAAATTTGTTTTGAAGCTCTTGAGTTTTTCTTGTGCATGTATTTTTTTCTCTAATTTCAGTCTTAATCCTTTTTAATATCTTCTATCCTAAATGTTGGGATTCTTGTCTAATAGTAACAACACGCAATTTCTTTCTTGTTATCAATAGTCCACTCTGTCATCTTTATGTCTCTTTTTGGTTTGTCAGTTTTTGTGCTTTTTATGGACTACTACTTCCTTCTGCAATACCCCCCCCCCAAGTCTGGCCTAACCCCATGTGGGAAAGTTTCCATGTTTTGAAAATTCTACACTGTCATTTTTTCCAGTCTTGGCATCATTGTGCCTACCAGAACTGGGTACTTTTTAATCTTGGGACTTGTACAATCAGCTGATTCTTTTTTTCTATTTATTTTTTTTTATTTTTTAACCTACTTCTGTTCATGATATATAATATATATATAAATTGCAGTCTATATATATCAATGTTATGGTGAGACTTTGGAAAAAAAACAGAGTCCACCTCATGAAAGTACTCACCAAGAGCTGAGGATGAATTAATTTCCAGCAATGCTAGTCTCCTTTGTTTGCTAATTTTTATCCCCTACACATCTGGACCTCCCATAATGATACTTTCCATTGCTATACAGTTGATAATGGCCAGGGTCATGGTGCTATAATTGCATACAGATGATGATGCTTGTTTCTCTTACTTCCTGGGACATTTTAGGAATAAGAACCCTATTTAACATTTCCTGTTGGATATTTGCAGAATATATACAGACAAATGGGATAGACTTAAAGGGACAGTTTGCAAAACATATACATTAATGTGTATGTTAGTACTTCAGAACAATAATTTTGACTCAGTTAACTCTAGTCCCTTAGCAGTGCCCTTGGACAGCAATTATGCTTTTTTCACACAAATGAATTACTGTTTTGGTGTATTAAACTTACAGCTATCTCTTTATAAAGGAGTAATATTATCAAGGAGCTTTAAGAAAGAAAAGCAGTTTCACATTAAAAAAGTATGAGATATACAGTATAGCAGAATGACATGGACATTCATTATAAAGTAAACTCAGGATGACACTTGGTTTATTCATATCCTGTATGCTGTAAGGTTTCAGGCATGGTCGGCAAGAGGAATACCCAGTTGGGATTAGACCTCCAATATCTGCTGTATTAAATATTACATCAACGGTGCAAAGATTTCCTGTGGGTGTGCTTCTGGATCAGCTCACGCTGTCTCACTCCTCAGATCTGTCAGTTATATCCGGTACAACAGAGAGTTGTTCATTAGAAACAAGCTGCTTACATACATCTCAGTTTGAACAATTCCTGACAGGTACAGTGCTTTAGTGTTGGACTAGACCTTATTGTCAATATATGACACAGTCAGCTTAAATCACGCATAAACAGTTTAACTGCAGATCACGCAGACTGCAAATATGTAAGGCTGCACATAGTTTTCCTGCAAATAAACAATATGCTTTTTCAGGTAAGGTATATTTTGCAACTTAAAGTGCCAGTTCATTTTTTTTAAGTAATCTTACTATTTGAAACGGGTATATTTTGTGTATTGCTATTGTCTTTGTTTTCCTGCTTTTCTGCTTGTTATTTTCTTTGCTACCTCACTTGCTTATTTCCACATGTGCATCTTGGTCTAATTGCCACCTACCTCCTGGCAATTCTAAGTTTTTTTAAATCTATGTTTCTATGTATCATTAGTCACGTTGCAAGGTCACAGGCTCACTTGAAGCCATAAATGTAGTTGGTAGCATGTGGTGCAAATTTTGAACAATTTCCATCATTTGAATAATTTTACATGGACCATTGATTCAAACAAGATTTCAAGTTGACAGACCACACACACAGGGTAAGCTGGATACATATTGCCTTCATCACAGAGAATATGCAGTCGCTAGACTAAAGCAACTAAGAACCATGCTCAGAGACAAATGGAGTCTGCTCTATAGCCAGATCTGTTTCAAATCAAGACCGTGTTAAACTCACAAAGCAAACTTCTTGTACTGGTTAATTTCCCCTCTTAATGTTTAAATTAGGACTGAGAGCAATATATTAACTTGTTCTGTTCTATGAGCTGATAGTATTAAATCACAGCATATGTGACAATACATCAAATTTACATTTGATTTATTGACCTTATATATTACAGATTCAGTTAATGTAATTTTTATTACTGCCACATGTGAAACTGGCTTAATTTTAATCTAAGCAATCAAGCAATTAACCTGCTTAGTGATATTTACATCATAACAGTAGAGTCTTATAAAATTAACATCACATAATTACCTGAATTCACTGCCTTCTGTCATCAAGTTTTATTGCCATCTTCTCTGACAACTAGGTGAAGAGTAAAACTAATATTCATATGAATCAGTAGCTATACATTGGGAAAAAAAACACAGGAAGGAAATGATAGAGGAAAGAATATGGACCACCAGAGCATGGTTGAAGTATATACTTTTTCTAATGAATTTTGTTTGCTTTATAATTACCATTTCAAAATCAAGATAAAGAATAGTGGTATTTTGGCAAGATTGCTAAATACAAGACATGGGGGACTGTTCCATTTTCTCCAGTGCTGTGTGATCTTAGAGTTAGTATATTTCATTTAGTGGGTTCTCAAAGGATGCCCAGTTGGGCTTGCCACCCTGTAAAAAAGAAAAAAACTTGAATTTCTCATAAGGTCTTACTTCTATAATTGAACCCATTGATATATTTTATATGTAAGGACCGAATTTGAAGTAAGTGTACTATGATCTCACACTTACTCGTATCTACATATCTATATATATCTATAGCTATCTCTCTCTCTCTCTCCCTCTCTCTCTCTCTCTCTATATATATATATATATATATATATATATATATATATATATATATATATATATATAGACACACACACACACACACACACACACACACACACACACACACACGTACAAAGAGAGAGACAATGAGGCAACACAGACATTTTCTTCTTTTTGATAAAGGTTACATGTGTTATAACTAATATTAGGAAAATTAAGAATACAACGGCATCTCCACGTTCACATCATAATATACTTACACAGCAGCCACAAGGTCTGAAATTTCCCAATAAGAATTTTAAAGTTTTAGGCCAGACTATAAGAAAAGGAAGCAAACAATATGAGTCATAAAGAATTATTCTTCATTTCTTTCAGTGCTGTTATAAAGCAACCTTCTGTCCTAGACTACATGACATTTTATTTCTTCCAGCCCTTTTCAACAATTTATTTATTCAGACTGTCACATTGTACCAAAGCAGATATCCCAGCAAAGATCCTATCACATTTGGCATGATAGTAAAATGATTTTTTTCAACTACTGAGCCAAATTGTTTACTTCTACTAAAAAAGAAAAAAAATTGGTCAAAAGTAGGCAATCGTGTATACGTATAAACTGCTCACCAAAAAATATGTATGTCCCCTTTACTATGCTTTCAACGTGATGATACTTTTTATTGTCCAACAAGAATATCCAGAGTAAAGAAAGATTCTGTAAAGTCAGTGGACATTTACCAAGTGTAGAGAACAAACTTTTTAACAAAAAAAACATGAAGAGCATTGTAAGATATTTTCTAAATAAATGTGTGTACAAGTCTTACCCCGGGATTCATGAAGCTCGGCGCAAGGCCAGTGTAAGGCTTGCGCCGGCAGTGCAGTGTATAATCGGCATAGCAGCGCCATATGCATAGTAATGAGTGCGCGCCGCAACCACAGACACGTGCAGAGGGCACGTGAGCGAGCCCAAGTAGGATACGACCGTAGGCGTGGCCAAGCCGGCAGGCGATGCGCAACCTAAAGTGCTGACTTCCACAGGCCGCCTGCAATAGTAACCGCACCAGCCAGGGTCCGTGGATAATGAAACGTACGCAGAGTATGCAACATAGTACCCGTTCACACAAAACGGAGAACCAAACATTAACCCACGAAGTCCAAATTGTACCCGTCCAAGGAACAAAGGATACGCATAATACCGTGTCCGTCACGCAATGCACTGTCAGTGGGCATACCCAGTGAAGGTGTACCACAGCATGTCAGCGTGCCGCACCTACACAGAGGTAGCCACATGGGCATGGTCACCAGCAGTAGTGAGAGTACACAGCCAGGTAGCCGTGTCGATATAACAACAAGAAGGAAACCAGATACTCTAAACACAGACAAACATGTGCATAGCAACATGTACTACACCCAGCAACGTGCCCGTCGCATACACATAGGACGGTGTATGCCTAAGCATAATATCCAGAAGCAGAACCCATGCATGCAAATGTAATACACAACAGCCCCGTCATAGCATGTAACCCGCACCCATGTACGACCGTGCACCCAACCCAGCTAGCAGCCTTGCACAGCTGCACACCTACACACAATGGGTATACCTGAAATGTAGTAAGAAGTATTGTCCTAGGCAGTGCCACGTGGGCAAATATGTACCCCACATGTTAACATCCCACCTCAGGTACAGATATCCAAATGGCTGCATGTGAATGTGTCGGCAGAATGTGTACATCCCGCATGTGGTATGGACCTGTCGAAACCCCATAGGCGTGCACACGCCACGGTGCCCATAACTGTACACATCTGGACAAGGCAGTATGTTCAGCCACCATAGTGATGATTAGCTATGCAGACATGTCAAACACAACACATATGGCGGAACATCTGCCCACCAAGCAGGACGCCCCAACAGGGTGCCACATGCACAGAAGGTGAAGGTGGGACATCACACGTTGAGAATAGCATTGCCGGATGGCCAAACACCCACGGCCAACGCAAAGGATGTAATAACATGTATATGCCTGGATGAATGTGTATGTCATAGCATGGGAATAGGCCAAGCTATCCAACATAATAGCCATGCGTACCAGATACAAACTGCCAGTAACACGCAGTAGTAATGCAGGAAGGCATACACGATTGTGGGAATAGCACAGGACATATGGCATGTGCCAAGTGTTGACGCATGACACAAATGTCCAGGATGGGGCTCCCTGCAAAGAGGAACATGTGCCAACCCCAACCCCCACAGATGTACCGGTAGTGGAAACACATCCCAAACACACACCAACACTACCATCCATCCTACAGTAGCAACGGAGGCAGGTCAAAGACCACCATGACGTGTGCACAAACAGGGACACATGTAACCGTTGCCCAAACAACCCCCCACAGGCCAACGAATAATAGTATGGACATATGCATGTAATGCTGCGAAGGATGTGTGGTAGTCCTCAGTATCACAGAGGTAGGTACACAGATACACTGTAATCAACCGTGACGTATGTGCACTGTACACAGCATACCTGCAGGTAATACATAGGTCAATCATGTGCCACAGAAATATACACATACGAATGAGGATAGGGGATAGACAAGTGTGAATGGGACAAACTATGAACATAGGTTCATAGGTCCATAGGTACATAGTAGGCTATCTGCCCAAGGGCAGCTATAACCCTAGCCCATAGTTATGTTGTCTGTGACAACCCTCCAGTCCAAATATAACAATGCCTATTATATTGCTGTACCTCTGTCAAGCAGTGACAATGAAGTAATCCCTGGGGTATATCTGCAATCCCCCATCCATTGGTCAAGATCCCCCTCGAACAAAGCCAGCGAGACGCTCTGCCTCACATGTACTGGGATGTTGTTCCACAGCATAGTGAATGTCTGGGTGATGAATCTGTCCCTCCAATACATTCTTTTAATGACCGTGTCAAGGTACACGTCACCTGCCCCTGTGGTTCTGAGGGATGTAGATCCATTAGGTGAAGCATAGTCATCAAATATGGGTCGACATGGCCTTGTATGTCAGGCACAGGTCACCAGTGAGCAAGTGGTATGTGACTGAATGGAGCAGGAGTCCTATCAGTCGGGCAGCATAACACAAATTCCTGACACCCCGCATCCGTTTGACAATGAACCTATGGGGCCTTCCCAGCTGCTGCAGGTGTCGGGTCAGATATCTTCCGAACGGGGCAATGTACTCAATCATAGGTCTAATGAGTGATGAGTACAAGGAGACGATGACCTCCCCTGATCTAGATGTGAATCCCTGCACCACCAGGTGTGCAATGTAGAAGGTCTACCTAACTACGTTAGCAACGTGTGCATCAAACGAATGGTGACTGACAACCTGGGTCCCCAGATCCCTGGTAACTCCCTCTGTGCTCAGTGGATTGCCACCTATATGGCAGCTAGGGGTAACCATGTTCTTCCCGAAGGGTATGACTATGCATTTCCCGGCATTTAGCTGTAGGCCATGTCCCTGGCACCAGATATCCATATCTGTGAGGCCCTTCTGAAGGATATCTGTGTCAGATGTCCGTCCCACTATGGCACCCAGTTCGCAGTCATCTGCAAACATTGTCAGCCATAACCCCCCTGTGATTGCTTGTACTTTGGAAATGTAGATGCAGAAAAAGAGTGGACCCAGGACTGAGCCCCGTGGGACACCGCCTGTGACCGGCTGTGAGTCTGACATGGTGCCAGCAACTATGACCATGTGGGTTGTGTCACCTAGCCAGTTTGCAACCCATCCTGCGATGGGTTTATCAATGATACTTGAGGGGGGTATTGTGTTGAAGACCTTTGCCAGGTCGAGGTAGGCTGTATGGACTGCCCGACCCTCATCAATGGCCTCGGTGACTGTTCCTAAAACGTCAACCAAGTTTTAAACGCATGATCTGCCTTTGACCAAGCCAAACAGGGTTGGATGCAAAGTATGCAAGTCCCCTATGTCGTCATCTATGAGTTCCATTATGATCCTTCCCCATGGCTTTGCAGATAAGGCTTGTCAAGCTAATGGGACGGTAATTACCAGGGTCAGTGGAGGCACTGCCCCTGTGAAGTGGGACTACAGTCGCCGTGCGCCACAACTTGGGTACGTTACCTGAGGTGAGGCTAAGATTAAACAGCCGTCCTAACTGTGGGTCTAATTCCTCAATGAGTTCGTGGAGTACACAGCCGGGACACCATCTGGTCCCATGGATGCTGTGTTCACTGCCTTGGGGAGAGCATGTCCCACCTGTGCGTTACAGAAGTTTCGGGGGCCACAATCCTCTGGTACAGACATCTCTCCATGTGGGGGGGGGGGATGTTTGCACCGAACCTGTCAGCCAGTATGTTGGCAATGTGTGTATGTTCAGTAAACCTCACATCATCCTGAAAACAGTCTGAGCATATCTGGGAGTGTACTCCCAGGTGTCCAACATAGCTAAAGAAGGCCGTATGATTGTCCGTCGAGTCCTTGATGATATATCTGTCGGAGTTGCCCTGGATGATGTCATGAGAGCTTGTAGTTCTTCACATATAATGAGCAAGGGTGTCATACCTTACAAGGATTCTGCTCTGTCTTGTAGTAACTACCTCCTTTCATTGTAGAGCTTGTGTATGGCTGGGGTACACCAGACTGGATGGTTGGCATTGGTACAAAGACTCACAGTTGTGTAAGGGATTGCCTGATCCATGCAGTCCTGTAGGTGCTGGTAGAAGGCATATGTAAGTGATTCAGTGGCTTGAGTAATGTTTACCACTGGCTCAGGGTCCTTAAAGGAGACCACACTAGTGTTTAGAAGTGTGAAGTCGGCTTTTGAGAAAGCCATATGTATGGTAACCGGCACCGCCCACAGCATTGTATGCCAATAGCAGAAGCTATTGTCCAAATAACATATTATCATTTTTATCATTAAATTATTCATTATTATTTATGTAGTTATTTGTTTTAGCTACTTACACTTGAAAATGCCCGGTAAGACCGGCAAAGTGCTCGTGATCTACTTGTTTTGGTGGTGTTATTTTGACAATAAAGTGGCGATTCTTTCCTATTGGGACTTCTGAGGATGATTTAAAGCAGTTGCTAACCTGCATCTTTGGATGTACACCATTTGGTTTCAGTTTTGAAAAACCTGGTTTTCGTAGCACTACATAATATGGGTAGTCAAACAGACATCCGCGATTGGGGAACATACAGCAGCAGTCAAAACCACTGGCCAGATGGACGCAGTCCAACAAGTTCTACACTTTACATATGCACATTGGTGTCCATTGTAGGACCCCAAAAATTGATCCGCACGCTATATCATCCAGCTGCTACCGTTCCACCCAGAAGAAGCGACAGCCGTGACTACGGCACAATTAGACATATGCACCACCAGCGTGTTTAAGGTTGATGACAAGTGTCCATGAAATGCAGGACATATGAACAGAAATCCCCAGATTGTCCAGTCCATAGAAGTGCGTCCACATCCCAGTCCCGCACACATGAAGGATGTGTAATGGGTACCGTCGAGGGTTGCAGCCATGGGATCGTGGGTATGCAGAAATGGGGCTCGGTGTTGTTTGGCAGATAATCCGTTGTCCCGCCCCGTGGGAGGGATGTGGGTATAGCACATGCCTTACTCCCCACTAATAATGCAAAGCATCCACCGGATAATGCTAAATGCAGGTGTGAAATGTGTACAGCCCTATACCAGTGTCCAGTAGGCAATTCCCATGGATGGACAAGCGTACGACCAAGATGGCACCCATAACTGCAAACCTGGTGGAATTACACAGCTGCAGTAAGGCATAACACAGGAAATACAGATAGGGACTACAGTAGACACTCCCCATACAAAGTTAGACCGCTGTGCGAATACCGGCGTACACAGCACTCAATCTGCCTGCATCAAAATGGGGATCACTCGCTGCCATACTGCGGAACAAATGGGCGACCTGTGGAACACATACTAATGGCACACCAACAACGTCAACTAGGAAGGTCAGTCAAAACCACTGGCCAGATGGACACAGTCCAACAAGTTCTACACTTTACATATGCACATTGGTGTCCATTGTAGGACCCAAAAATTGATACGTATGGAATATCATACAGCTGTTATCATTCTACCAGAAAAAGCGACAGCCGTGACTACGGCACAGCTAGACATATGCACCACCAGCGTGTTTAAGGTTGATGACAAGTGTCCATGAAATGCAGGACATATGGACAGAAATCCCCAGAGTTCCGAGTCCATAGAAGTGCGTCCACATCCCAGTCCCGCACACATGAAGGATGTGTAATGGGTACCGTCGAGTATTGCAGCCATGGGATCCTGGGTATGCAGAAATGGGGCTCGGTGTTGTTTGGCAGATAATCCATTGTCCCGCCCCGTTGGAGGGATGTGGGTGTAGCACATGCCTTACTCCCCACTAATAATGCAAAGCATCCACCGGATAATGCTAAATGCAGGTGTGAACTGTGTACAGCCCTATACCAGTGTCCAGTAGGCAATTCCCATGGATGGACAAGCGTACGACCAAAATGGCACCCATAACTGCAAACCTGGTGGAATTACACAGCTGCAGTAAGGCATAACACAGGAAATACAGATAGGGACTACAGTAGACACTCCACATACAAAGTCAGACCGCCGTGCGAATACCGGCGTACACAGCACTCAATCTGCCAGCAAGAAAATGGGGATCACTCGCTTCCATACTGCGGAACAAATGGGCGACCTGTGGAACACATACTAATGGCACACCAACAACGTCAACTAGGAAGGTCATAAGATGGTTAAACTATGGCGTTCCCACTTATAAAGAACATCCTTCAATGAATTCATAGGATCTACATGTTATGGTGGTGTTATTTTGACAATACAGTGGCGGATATTTCCTGTTGTAACTTCTGAGGATTATTTAAAGCAGTTGCTAACCTGCATCTTTGGATGTACACCATTTGGTTTCAGTTTTGAAAAACCTGGATTTCGTAGCACTACATAATATGGGTAGTCAAACAGACATCCGCGATTGAGGAACATACAGCAGCAGTCAAAACCACTGGCCAGATGGACACAGTCCAACAAGTTCTACACTTTACATATGCACATTGGTGTCCATTGTAGGACCCAAAAATTGATCCGTACGGAATATCATACAGCTGTTATCATTCTACCAGAAGAAGCGACAGCCGTGCTATGGCACAGCTAGACATATGCACCACCAGCGTGTTTAAGGTTGATGACAACTGTCCATGAAATGCAGGACATATGAACAGAAATCCCCAGATTTCCGAGTCCATAGAAGTGCGTCCACATCCCAGTCCCGCACATATGAAGGATGTGTAATGGGTACCGTCGAGTGTTGCAGCCATCGGATCCTGGGTATGCAGAAATGGGGCTCGGTGTTGTTTGGCAGATAATCTGTTGTCCCGCCCCGTGGGAGGGATGTGGGTGTAGCACATGCCTTACTCCCCACTAATAATGCAAAGCATCCACCGGATAATGCTAACTGCAGGTGTGAAATGTGTATACAGATAGGGACTACAGTAGGCACTCCCCATACAAAGTCAGACCGCCGTGCGAATACCGGCGTACACAGCACCCAATCTGCCAGCAAGAAAATGGGGATCACTCGCTTCCATACTGCGGAACAAATGGGTGACCTGTGGAACACATATTAATGGCACACCAACAACGTCAACTAGGAAGGTCATAGGATGGTTAAACTATGGCATTCCCACTTATAAAGAACATCCTTCAATGAATTAATAGGATATACATGTTTTGGTGGTGTTAGTTTTGACAATACAGTGGTGGATATTTCCCATTGGGACTTCTGAGTTTTATTTAAACCAGTTGCTAACCTGTATCATCGGATTTACACCATTTGGGTTCATTTCAGAAAAACCTGGTTTTCGTAGCACTACATAATATGTGTAGTCAAACAGTCATCCGCGATTGGGGAACATACAGCAGCAGTCAAACCCACAGGCCAGATGGACACAGTCCAACAAGTTCTACACTTTACATATGCACATCGGTGTCCATTGTAGGACCCCAAAAATTGATCCGTATGCCACATCTACCAGCTGCGATCGAGCGACCTAGAAGGAGTGAACAGCCGTGACTACGGCACAGCTAGACATATGCACCACCAGCGTGTTTAAGGTTGATGACAAGTGTCCATGAAATGCAGGACATATGAACAGAAATCCCCAGATTGTCGAGTCCATAGAAGTGCGTCCACATCCCAGTCCCGCACACATGAAGGATGTGTAATGGGTACCGTCGAGGGTTGCAGCCATGGGATCCTGGGTATGCAGAAATGGGGCTCGGTGTTGTTTGGCAAATAATCCGTTGTCCCACCCCGTGGGAGGGATGTGGGTATAGCACATGCCTTACTCCCCACTAATAATGCAAATCATCCACCGGAGAATGCTAAATGCAGCTGTGAAATGTTTACAGCCCTATACCAGTTTTCAGTAGGCAATTCCCATGGATGGGCAAACGTACGACCAAGATGGCACCCATAACTGCAAACCTGGTGGAATTACACAGCTGCAGTAAGGCATAACACAGGAAATACAGATAGGGACTACAGTAGACACTCCCCATACAAAGTCAGACCGCCGTGCGAATACCGGCATACACAGCACTCAATCTGCCAGCACCAAAATGGGGATCACTCGCTTCCATACTGCGGAACAAATGGGCGACCTGTGGAACACATACTAATGGCACACCAACAACGTCAACTAGGAAGGCCATAGGATGGTTAAACTATGGCGTTCCCACTTATAAAGAACATCCTTCAATGAATTAATAGGATCTACATGTTTTGGTGGTGTTAATTTGAAAATACAGTGGCGGATATTTCCTATTGAGACTTCTGAGGATTAGTTAAAGCAGTTGCTAACCTGCATCATTAGATTAACACCATTTGGGTTCATTTTAGAAAAACCTGGTTTTCGTAGCACTACATAATATGGGTAGTCAAACAGACATCCGCGATTGGGGAACATACAGCAGCAGTCAAAACCACTGGCCAGATGGACACAGTCCAACAAGTTCTACACTTTACATATGCACATTGGTGTCCATTGTAGGACCCAAAAATTGATCCTTACGGAATACCATCCAGCTGCTATCGTACTACCAGAAGAAGCGACAGCCGTGACTACGGCACAGCTAGACATATGCACCAGCAGCGTGTTTAAGGTTGATGACAAGTGTCCATGAAATGCAGGACATATGAACAGAAATCCCCAGATTGACGAGTCCATAGAGGTGCGTCCACATCCCAGTCCCGCACACCTGAAGGATGTGTAATGGGTACCGTCGAGGGTTGCAGCCATGGGATCCTGGGTATGCAGAAATGGGTCTCGGTGTTGTTTGGCAGATAATCCGTTGTCCCGCCCCGTGGGAGGGATGTGGGTATAGCACATGCCTTACTCCCCACTAATAATGCAAATCATCCACTGGAGAATGCTAAATGCAGGTGAGAAATGTGTACAGCCCTATACCAGTGTCCAGTAGACAATTCCCATGGATGGACAAGCGTACGACCAAGATGGCACCCATAACTGCAAACCCGGTGGAATTACACAGCTGCAGTAAGGCATAACACAGGAAATACAGATGGGAACTACAGTAGACACTCCCCATACAAAGTCAGACCGCCGTGCGAATACCGGCGTACACAGCACTCAATCTGCCAGCACCAAAATGGGGATTACTCGCTGCCATACTGCGGAACAAATGGGCGACCTGTGGAACACATACTAATGGCACACCAACAACGTCAACTAGGAAGGTCATAGGATGGTTAAACTATGGCGTTCCCACTTATAAAGAACATCCTTCAATGAATTAATAGGATCTACATGTTTTGGTTGTGTTATTTTGGCAATACAGTGGCGGATATTTCCTATTGGGACTTCTGAGGATTAGTTAAAGCAGTTGCTAACCTGCATCATTGGATTTACACCATTTGGGTTCAGTTTAGAAAAACCTGGTTTTCGTAGCACTACATAATATGGGTAGTCAAACAGACATCCGCGATTGGGGAACATACAGCAGCAGTCAAAACCACTGGCCAGATGGACACAGTCCAACAAGTTCTACACTTTACATATGCACATTGGTGTCCATTGTAGGACCCCCAAAATTGATCCCTACGCAATATCAACCAGTTGCGATCGATAGACCCAGAAGAACTGACAGCCGTGACTATAGCACAGCTAGACATATGCACCACCAGCGTGTTCTAGGTTGATGACAAGTGTCCATGAAATGCAGGACATATGAACAAAAATCCCCAGATTGTCGAGTCCATAGAAGTGCGTCCACATCCCAGTCCCGCACACATGAAGGATGTGTAATGGGTACCATCGAGGGTTGCAGCCATGGGATCCTGGGTATGCAGAAATGGGGCTCGGTGTTGTTTGGCAGATAATCCGTTGTCCTGCCCCGTGGGAGGGATGTGGGTGCAGCACATGCCTTACTCTCCACTAATAATGCAAAGCATCCACCGGATAATGCTAAATGCAGGTGTGAAATGTGTACAGCCCTATACCAGTGTCCAGTAGGCAATTCCCATGGATGGACAAGCGTACGACCAAGATGGCACCCATAACTGCAAACCTGGTGGAATTACACAGCTGCAGTAAGGCATAACACAGGAAATACAGATAGGGATTACAGTAGACACTCCCCATACAAAGTCAGACTGCCGTGCGAATACCGGCGTACACAGCACTCTATCTGCCAGCACCAAAATGGGGATCACTCGCTGCCATACTGCGGAACAAATGGGCGACCTGTGGAACATATACTAATGGCACACCAACAACGTCAACTAGGAAGGTCATAGGATGGTTAAACTATGGCGTTCCCACTTATAAAGAACATCCTTCAATGAATTAATAGGATCTACATGTTATGGTGGTGTTATTTTGACAATACAGTGGCGGATATTTCCTATTGTGACTTCTGAGGATTATTTAAAGCAGTTGCTAACCTGCATCTTTGGATGTACACCATTTGGTTTCAGTTTTGAAAAACCTGGATTTCGTAGCACTACATAATATGGGTAGTCAAACAGACATCCGCGATTGGGGAACATACAGCAGCAGTCAAAACCACTGGCCAGATGAACACAGTCCAACAGGTTCCACACTTTACATATGCACATTGGTGTCCATTGTAGGACCCCAAAAATTAAACCCTATGCAATATCTACCAGCTGCGATCGAGCGACCCTGAAGGAGTAACAGCCGTGACTACGGCACAGCTAGACATATGCACCACCAGCGTGTTTAAGGTTGATGACAAGTGTCCATGAAATGCAGGACATATGAACAGAAATCCCCAGATGGTCGAGTCCATAGAAGTGCGTCCACATCCAAGTCCCACACACATGAAGGATGTGTAATGGGTACCGTCGAGGGTTGCAGCCATGGGATCGTGGGTATGCAGAAATGGGGCTCGGTGTTGTTTGGCAGATAATCCGTTGTCCCGCTCCGTGGGAGGGATGTGGGTATAGCGCATGCCTTACTCCCTACTAATAATGCAAAGCATCCACCGGATAATGCTAAATGCAGGTGTGAAATGTGTACTGCCCTATACCAGTGTCCAGTAGGCAATTCCCATTGATGGACAAGCGTACGACCAAGATGGCACCCATAACTGCAAACCTGTTGGAATTACACAGCTGCAGTAAGGCATAACACAGGAAATACAGATAGGGACTACAGTAGACACTCCCCATACAAAGTCAGACCGCCGTGCGAATACCCGGCGTACAGCACTCAATCTGCCAGCACCAAAATGGGGATCACTCGCTTCCATACTGCGGAACAAATGGGCGACCTGTGGAACACATACCAATGGCACACTAACAACTTCAGCTAGGAAGGTCATAGGATGGTTAAACTATGGCGTTCCCACTTATAAAGAACATCCTTCAGTGAATTAATAGGATTAATGTCAATTGACCATGGAATACACCTAATCAACATCAAAGAACCGTTGGCACCTTATGGCACACAATCCAAAACACACATAGGTAGATGAAACAGTCAACGTAGACATTGTCCAGGACAGGTCCCAAATGGTATACAAAGGTTCCTTCATAGACAAGTAAGCGCTTTCACCCGTAGGCTCCATCAGACTTACACATAACATAAAGGCATCCAGGCTTTAAATATCCCCCCTTACACTTTCATTGGTCAATTTCTCAGCAAACAATGAACATTTAACCACAGCATATAAAGCACAGACGCAATGTTAACTACACACACATATATTAACATCTCCAAAAACATCCTATTAAAACATGTATTATATGATATTGTACTATGCCTAATACTCATGAATCAAAGATCTAACAATATATATAGAAGATATGTATATCATATCAATGTAATACAGTGGTAAACAACTGAAAGAGTGGACTAATGTGTGTTAACTGTATATCTGTACCTAAACTAAATTCCTTTTACGGGGGTTTTAAGCCACCTGCTTCTCAAAAGAGGCTTCATCAGTGTTTCATCAGTCAGCGCTGGTGTGTGGTCAACCCTCCACCTAATAATCCATCTAAATCCGCATTCTAAAGCATAGTTGATGAGGTCCCCCCTCTGGTATTATAACCAAGCCTTCGTAAAACACTGAATGTAAACGTATGCCTTGTGATGTGCTCATAGCCGGCCGTAGGCATACGCCAATCCTGCGGCTGCCTAGGGCGCCACACTAGTAGGGCCACCTGTCTAGTAGGTATGTCATGTAGGTACACCAGGATGGGGGCACCATGTGTTGTGGTGGTGGGCGCCATGGAGCCCTATAGCCTAGGGCAGCGGTCGATCTAAGGCCGCTGCCATAGGAGGGGTAGTACAGTCTGCAGGTATGTGCAGAAGTGCACATGAAACAGCGGTTCACAAGGATTACCCATAGTGGCGACACCTGCACAGATGGCTATAGCGGGACACACACACGACCATGCATACAGCACAGTTAGACATACACACACCATAAATAGGCAATTATACACAAGGTTTATGGCATGTACGGGTACAGTGTCAGTACAGCAAGGATAGCTGTCTGCCACGATATCCAGCAGATGTCTCTAGGGTGTTCTGGAATATGGACGTTGCATGGACAATGAGTGGATATGCATCGTACCACAGTTCTATGTGTCAGCCATGCAAATATGCGATACATGGGACAGACAGCTGTCCATGCAAGAGCAGCGCTATGGGCACAACATAGGTATGTAGATATACAACGAGAGAGATACAGATGGACACATGTGGCAAGGCCATGAGTATAATGTACACAGCACCACCCCACCACACCATAGCAGGGTGCACGTGGAGAACACACTACGGAGGCCGCCAACCACAGCAGGCACACAGGCAGTCCACGAGCTGCGTCTCACCATCCACAAACACAGGGATGGTGGCAGGATATGAGTGTTCTGCGGAAACTCTAAAGCCATACCCTATGAACCCATGTGGCTGGGAGCATAGACACACACACACATCTGGCAGGCATGGTGATTGACCACACCCCCACATACCCAACTGCACAACAGTATGACACAGGTATGGAATGCGCTACGTAGACCACCGAACACAGCACCGTCAGAGGCACATGTCCAGGTGGGTGACAACATCCGTAAAGGAATAGCCGCCAATAGCCAAGGTATGTGTTGCCAAGTGTCTAAAATAACTACACTCTACTAGGGAAGCTGTGAACACACACACCTCACACACACATGGGGAAGGGCCGGGAGTCAAACCTATGCCTACCTACATGTACTCACTACAGCATGATGCATTAACAGAACGCGCTACCAAGATTACTGAGCACAGCGCTGTCAGAGGCATACTTCTAGGCGCATAACATTATCCGTAAGGGAATAGCTGGCAATAGCCAAGGTATGTGTTGCAAAGCATCTAAAAGCTTGTTCATCCACAGAGGCAGCTGGAAACACACACACACACACCTCACACACACATGGGAAAGGGCCGGGAGTCAAACCTATGCCTACCTACATGTACTCACTACAGCATGATGCAATTACAGAACACGCTACCAAGATTACTGAGCACAGCGTTGTCAGAGGCATACTTCTAGGCGGGTGACATCATCCGTAAGGGAATAGCTGACAATAGCCAAGGTATGTGTTGCGAAGCGTCTAAAAGCATGTTCATCTGCAGAGGCAGCTGGAAACACACACACACCTCACACACACACAGGGAAGGTCCAGGAGTCGAACCTACGCCTACCTACATGAACTCACTACAGCATGATGCATTTACAGAACACGCTACCGAGAATACTGAGCACAGCGCTGTCAGAGGCATACTTCTAGGTGGGTGACATCATCCGTAAGGGAATAGCTGACAATAGCCAAGGTATGTGTTGCGAAGCGTCTAAAAGCATGTTCATCTGCAGAGGCAGCTGGAAACACACACACACACACACACACGGGGAAGGGCCGGGTGTCGAACCTACGCCTACCTACATGAACTCACTACAGCATGATGCATTTACAGAACGCTACCGAGATTACTGAGCACAGTGCTGTCAGAGGCATACTTCTAGGCGGGTGACATCATCCGTAAGGGAATAGCTGACAATAGCCAAGGTATGTGTTGCGAAGCATCTAAAAGCATGTTCATCTGCAGAGGCAGCTGGAAACACACACACACACACACACGGGGAAGGTCCGGGAGTCGAACCTACGCCTACCTACATGAACTCACTACAGCATGATGCATTTACAGAATGCGCTACCGAGATTACTGAGCACAGCGCTGTCAGAGGCATACTTCTAGGCGGGTGACATCATCCGTAAGGAATAGCTGACAATAGCCAAGGTATGTGTTGCGAAGCGTCTAAAAGCATGTTCATCTGCAGAGGCAGCTGGAAACACACACACACACGGGGAAGGTCCGGGAGTTGAACCTACGCCTACCTACATGAACTCACTACAGCATGATGCATTTACAGAATGCGCTACCGAGATTACTGAGCACAGCGCTGTCAGAGGCATACTTCTAGGTGGGTGACATCATCCGTAAGGGAATAGCTGACAATAGCCAAGGTATGTGTTGCGAAGCATCTAAAAGCATGTTCATCTGCAGAGGCAGCTGGAAACACACACACACACACACACACACACACACACACACACACACACACACACGGGGAAGGGCCGGGAGTCGAACCTACGCCTACCTACATGAACTCACTACAGCATGATGCATTTAAAGAACGCGCTACCGAGATTACTGATGACAGCGCTGTCAGAGGCATACTTCTAGGCGGGTGACATCATCCGTAAGGGAATAGCTGACAATAGCCAAGGTATGTGTTGCGAAGCGTCTAAAAGCATGTTCATCTGCAGAGGCAGCTGGAAACACACACACACACACACACACACCTCACACACGCACACGGGGAAGGGCCGGGAGTCGAATCCATGCCTACCTACATGAACTCACTACAGCATGATGCATTTACAGAATGCGCTACCGAGATTACTGAGCACAGCATTGTCAGAGGCATACTTCTAGGCGGGTGACATCATCCGTAAGGGAATAGCTGACAATAGCCAAGGTATGTGTTGCGAAGCGTCTAAAAGCATGTTCATCTGCAGAGGCAGCTGGAAACACACACACACCTCACACACAGGGAAGGGCCGGGAGTCAAACCTACGCCTACCTACATGAACACACTACAGCATGATGCATTTACAGAACGCGCTACCGAGATTACTGACCACAGCACTGTCAGGAGGCATACCCCTAGGTGGGTGGTATCATCTGCAGAGGCAAGGCAGCCGATAGGGAATGAAGACAGAGTGCGCAGTCACACAGCATGTTACCATCCCATGGTGGCCGTACAGTAACACGGTAGTGCTACAGTCGGGAATACCAACTAACTACGGAGCAGTACATCACGACATGAATACGGGATGCACCACATACAGTATACCCTATGAGAGGGCATCCGGCGTGCAGGATGTAGGCAGCCATTGTGGCATAACAACCACATATGAGTCACCTGGATGGTCACCATGGCTATGCAGGATGTCATTGGCCATGGCTACATGCCTAGTAGCAGTCATCGGTGCCGACTGTAGTGTGTACCCCCGAATGGTGTACTGGCCATGCCCTCACACCTAGCGGTTGCGAAGGGGAGACAGACATGCTCACAGGGTGTCAGCGAGCAGGCAGGCGGTGTGCACTGTACTGTGTGTCCATCTACACAGCTGCTTACTGGGCATGCTCAGACACTTAGAATCTGCACAGTGCAGACATGCATACA